>NC_057802.1:136441055-136557791 GCF_018294505.1 Triticum aestivum
GAAATATGGAGCGCTCCCTCCGTACTGAGGAGCACACCGCGGCCCTCGCAGCCGAGGTGCAGAGCGGCCTCACCAAGCCGAACACTTCATCGTCCATCAAGACCCTGGACACTGCTAAGCGAGTCTGGCCTACCCTGCAGAATGAAAGCTCGGTGGATCCAGAGCTAGACTAGCAGTTTCGCCTCCGCCGATCGCCCCACACAACCGCGGCATATGTACCGCGTGTGCATAGTTACACACTTAAAATACCTTGGGCAACGACGGAGGCACACTGCGGACAATGTCTATAGTGCAGCTTGACCCTATTTGACCTTAACTTTTCTTCTTTGATCCTTTTTCCCATACTACGGGTTCATTAAAAGCTAGCTACCCTACTATTGTGCAAGGGCTCTTTCCGGGCCCCTTTCGTATAAACGACTGTTGACTGCTCCTCTCAAAGGACTTCTTACCAAGGAGAAATGGTGCAGACGTGCGGCAGGGCATCATTGGGATCTTCAAGACTAAGTTTTCTTTTAGGCCATGTATACAGCTTCCCCTTGTGTATAAATTCTTGCATGTAAAATAGACTTGACGTTCATGGCATTATTTGTAATAGCATGTCTTAACGTATTAATCAGAGTATAAAGGAAACATTTTATTGCCCCTGTTCGGTATTGGTTTATTTTACCATTTGTATTCCCTCCTTGCTTCAGATTGCCAGATATACTTTGGCCCGGCCTAAATGCCGGGGGCTCTATTCGGCGACATATATTTTCAAAAGTCCGAACACTTTCTAGGGAATAGTTCGGCGTCCCGAATATTGCATTATATGCATCAGCTCCAAATCATGTCTTTGGTCAATAGTTGGGTTGCCCGGCTCCTATGATTACCACCTTACGTTCCACTCGTTCGGCTAAGGTAGTAAAGGGAGAACTACTGTGATTGTGTTTCTGGTTCGTCCGGTTAAAACACCTAAGTAGAGAAAGCCGAAAACTAACCGTCATGATATGGCGAGAGCTGGTCGGCGATTCGGCGACTTGCTATAAATCTTTTGCGATTTACTCCGTACTATACAAGGGGCTGGCATTCGCTCAGTCATGCGCTTAAGGCATCCTAGTTCGGATGGCCGCATACGCACCAGGGGCTAGTACTTAGCCCCACTGTCAAACTCCTATGGCTACGTGAAAGTAGTAAAGCCGCATAGTCTGATTGCCTGGTTCGCTGCGTAGACACCTCCTTCACGGGCCAAGATGTTGGGTTAAGTGTGATCGCGCGCTATACCGAACACCCCCATAGCATCTACGTGGGGACTGAAGACGACCACTGGCAAACTTTCAGAATTGAAACGGCCGCATAGGAGGAAAATAATTTCAGATAAAGGCATAATATATTACAAGCCTTGGTTCATAAAACAAAGTCTGGACAGCCCCGCTACATTCACTCAAACATAACATCCTTTGGGCATTGGCCCTCTACTATTCGGGAACCCGCTAGAACTTCCTCAAACCATCGCTCCGGCTTGCGGTGGTCCTTGCCTTCGGGCGGGCCTTCGGTTGCGACGACGGTGGCCTTCATCTTCGCCCAGTGCATCTTGACACGGGCAAAGGCCATCCGCGCACCCTCCATGCGCGCCGAGCGCTTCACAACTTCAACTCGGGGCAGCGCATCGACGAGTCGCTTCACCAGGCCGAAGTAGCTGCTCGGAATGGGTTCGGCTGGCCAAAGTCGGACTATGATGTCCTTCATGGCCAAGCCGGACATCCTATGCAGCTCCGCTAGTTGCTTCATCTGGATGTTCAACAACACCGGGTGCTCCGGTGCCAGGAACTGTGACCAGAACAGCTTCTCTGTCGAGCTCCCCTCCTGGGCTCAGAAGAAATGTGTGGCATCGGAGGCACTCCTCGGAAGATTAGCAAAGGCGTCTGGAGAACTCCACAGTCAAGTGAGCAAGGCATATCTTTGACCCCCAAATATACTCTGCAAAAGAAAGGGCTTACGAGCCGCTATCTGTTCGGCCTGCCGGATCTCCTCACGGGCACTCCGGGACTCGGTCCGCACCTCTTTGGCCTCTTGGAGGGCTTTGGCAAGTTCGGCCGCTTGGTCCATAATCTTCTCCTCCAGGGCTTCACATTTTCCGATGGCGTCCTTCAGCTCTTGCTCCACTTCAGCCACCCTCTCTTTGTGTTGGCACCGGGCGACCTGTCAGTCTTCAATTCCGCAGCAGCTTTGTCAGCGGCCGCTTCGCTTGCCTTCGCCTCCTCCTTGGCTTGTGTATGGGCGCTCTTGAGGGTCTCGACCTCGGCCGTGATACCCGCACCCATAATCAAAGATGTACATGAGTTACACTCTGAATCTGCATATCATTTCAAGACATCTGATCAAACTCTTTTCAAATATGCACATACCTTGCGCCTCATCGAACCGCTTGTTAACGCGGTCGATCTCATCATTAGCCAGCTTCAGTCTCCGATTGAGGTCGAAACTTCAGCGGCCTGGGTGGTTGCCACCAACAGGGAAGCCTGTTATAAAATAGATAAGTACGTCACCTCACCTCTACCGAATACTATGTGATCCTCTGTTTGGATTTTTTCAAAAACCGGACAAAGTCTCAGGGGCTACTATCTATATACAAGTATATTTCCTTTATATAAAAAGCGTCTAAGAGCATTACGTCGCATACCCCGGAGCCTGTTAGTAGGCTGGTGAAGGCTTCGTGCAGCCCGCTGTTGGCGGACTGAACCTTCTCAACCACCGAACCCATCAGGGTGCGGTGTTCCTCCATGATGGAAGCACGTCGTAGTGCTTCCACAAGAGCATTCGGCACCTCCGGATTAGTGGAGGTCACCACCGGAGCTGATGCCCCCTCTTTCAAAGGGGGCTGCTCGCCCGATTCCGGAGCTACATGGGTCTCCGGAATGATGTCCGACTGGGGGCCGGACTGGTCAGGGCCCCCGCCGTCGGTCTCCATGGGGGTCGCACCCCCATGTTTTCGGCAGCCGAGGTATTACCCTCGGGCACCGTTTCGGTAGCCTCGCCCACCCCTCCGCGGCCTGGAGAGGTCCTTCGGGACAACACCTCGGTGTCATCCACGATGATTGGCGGAGAGGCTCGCGGAGGCGTCTCTCTCTCTGCTGCCTCGGGCGATAGAAAACTCCCCTCAGATAGTGAAGGGTGGGGGAGGTCGCGAGTAGGGCTGAAAGGCATGCGATGTAATATGTTATACTATAACAACATAAAGGGCCGAAGACATACAATAAATCTTTTGATACTTACGATGTGGCCAGGGGCTTCACCTTGGGGAGTCTCTCGGGAATGGGTTCGATTTCTGAATCCGAACCATCCGAGAGGGCTATCTTCCCCCTCTTGGACGCCCCCTCCTCCGGGTCTATGGAGGCCGCCCTTTTCTTCTTCCTCCCCTTGAGAGGGGAGTCACTTTCTGCCTCCTCCTCCTCCTCGTCTTCATCTGCCTCGTGGGAGGAGGGGACTTCGGTCTCTCCGAACACTGCGTCCGAAGTACCCTTACGGCGGAGGCCGCCCTTGGCCTCCTTGCTCTTCTTCTTGGCCTTCTTCTCCGGCGCCCGATAAGGCGCCGGAACCAGCATCTTCGTCAGCTGGGGAGTGGCCGGATCTTCAGGCAGCGGTGCCAGACACTTGATCCGCTCCGCCTTCGCTATCTAGCCCTGAATGTGGAATGGAAAGCTCATTATGCCTAAGAATTTATGGACTGAATGTATGTTCGGGAATAACACACTTACCGGTGTGGCCGGGTTCTCGCTGTCGAGGCTGATGTCTTCGTTCTTCTTCGGCCATGCTTTCTGGGCGTTGAAAAGTAGCTTCTAGATATCTTCGTGCGTTGTGCCAAAGAAGTACTTCAGGGTCCGCGGATCTTCCGGATTGGACTCCCACATGTGGGAGGGTCAGAGTTGGCAGGGAAGGATCCGACGAAAGAGCATCACCTGAATCACGTTTGTGAGACTGGTGTTCTTTCTTATCATGTTTGTGATGCGCTTTTGTAGCATCAACAACTTCCGCCGTGGATCCCCAGTCCAGACCCTTGTTGGTCCACGACGCGAGCCGCATAGGGGGCCCATCTGAACTCAGGAGCAGCCTCCCACTTGGTGTCACGGGGTTCGATGATATAGACCCACTCCTGCTACCACACCTTGGCGGTCTCCACAAAGGCCCCTTTAGGCCAAGTGATGTTGGGGAGCTTGCTCACCATGCCGCCGCCGCAGTCCGCGTGCTGCCCATCGACCACCTTCGGCTTCACATTGAAGACTTTTAGCCATAGGCCGAAGTGTGGGGGGATGCAGAGTAGCGCCTCACACACGACGATGAACGCCGAGATGTGTATGAAAGAGTTTGGGGCTAGATCATGGAAATCTAGCCCATAGTAGAACATGAGGCCGCAGACAAAGGAGTGGAGAGGAATCCCTAGCCCACGGAGGAAGTGAGGGATGAACACAACCCTTTCGCCGGGGCTCTGGGGTGGGAATGATTTGCTCCTTGGCAGGGAGCCTATGTGTGATGTCCGCAGACAGATATCCCGCCTCCCGGAGCTCCTTGACGTTCTTCTCCGTGACGGAGGAGGTCTCCCACTTGCCCTTCGAACCAGATCCGGACATGGCTGGAGAAGTTGGTGGCGGCGGAAAAGATTGAAGCTTGGGCGCTGGAGCTTGAGGATGGGAAACAGGAGAAGGAAGAAGGCGTGGGGAGAAAAGAGGGATCTTTATCCCCTTATATAAGCAATGAATATTAAACGCCCCCATCCTTAAAACTCGCCTGTTCCCAAGGGGTTGTGCGAATGGCGCGGTTGGATTACCCAAAACTGTGTTGATGAGGATCCCGCGATAAGCGGACACGATCTCTGTTTTTACAAGACATGTCAATAGAGGCTGTGTCTCGAAACACGAAGCGGGAGGCGAATAAACGGTTCGAAATGTTAAAGAGGCCAAACGTGACGTTTCGCCGAAAAGTTGTCAGTTGACAGACATTATTTTTGATTAAGTATCTTGCCTTCATGGCTGAGGGTTGTGGCTATTATACAGAGCCGAATATAGTTCTTTTATTCAGAAGATTGCTTTGAAGTATTCAGGAGGAGGAACCTGCCTTGCAATGCCGAAGACAACCCGCATGCCGAATATATCATCATTGAAGATCGGTTCAGGGGCTAATGAGGGAGTCTTGGATTAGGGGGTCCTCGGGCGTCCGGGCTATGTGATATGGGCTGGACTGATGGGCCGTGAAGATACTAGGCAGAAGACCTCCCCCCCTGTCCGGATAGGACTCTCCTATGCGTGGATGACAAGATTGGTGTTCGGATATGTAATTTCCTTCCTCTGTTTACCGACTCTGTACAACCCTAGGCCCATCCGTATGTATATAAACAGAGGGTTTAGTCCGTAAAGGCTATCAGAATTTACATAGGCTACCCGAGATCGGCCGGTTTTGACACCGACACCCCCCCCGTCCCGCTTCCAGCTGCGTACGCTTCAGTCGACCTAACTAGCTTGTTTCAGCTTGGGAAGGTCCTAGAAATATTTTCCAAACCGGTATTTTTTTGTTCTTTTGTCTTATTTTTCATTTCATTTTTCTTTCTTTTCACCTTTTTCCTTTTTTCTATTTTGTAAAACTTTTTTCAAATTTGTGAACATTTTTCTATTTTTTTCTCGAAATCATAAACATTTTTTTAATTAGTATTTTTCTAAAATCATAAACATTTAATAAAATTGTGATTTGTTTTTGAAAACTTTATGGTATTATGGAAATTCTGAATATTATTCATAAATTAATGAACATTTTCTTGAATCGACAAACTTTTTTGAGTCAATGATTTTTTTCTGTAAATTTGGAACAATTTACAGTAGTTCGCGAACAGGGTTTGACTTTTGCGAAACATGTTAGAAAAATCATGTGTATTTTCTGTATTTTTGAACATTTTAATAATTTAAAAACATATTTTGGATAAGTTAATATTTTTTATGAAACCATAAAAATTTCTTAATACACATTTTTTTTGTAAATTCATGAACATTTTTGAATTCACTATTTTTGTTTGACACTCATTAACTTTTTTAAATATGTGAACATTATTTTAATACATGAGCATTTTTCCTGATCACTTTTAATTTTTTTAAGAATAATGGTATTTTAGAATCTGTTCGTAATCCCAAATTATTTTAACAAAGAATAAAAAATATTAAACAGTAAATAAAAATAAGAAACAAAAAACACAGTGGGCGTCCAACCCCGCACATAGGCTGGCCCAAAGTGGCGCGCCGATGGAAGGGAGAGGGTGCGCGTTGGCTCGGTCGACCGCACGCACTGCGCTAAATAGGGGGAGCTCCTATACGGCGCTTTTAGCGCCGCTCCGCTGCTGGCGCCCACGCGCGACGCCTAGCGGGCCGGCCCAGCAACCTGCAGAAAAAACAGACGCGAAGAGAAAATTCACCCAATGGCTTACCTGGGATTCGGACTCAGGTCCAACAGCTGAAGACTTGACGCAACAGCCAATGGACCAATAATACTTTGCTGATTACAATCCGAAAACAGTTCTATTTAACAATTGTTTTAGTACAACACTGACTACATATAAATCATTTGAAAAAATAAAAACGTGAAATTGGGAAATATCATAGAGTTGCTATAAAAAATGTTCGCCTGTCTGACAAAATAGTTCAAAATTTGAAAAAGTTCATGAAATTCGAAAAAAAAGTTCACCAAATTCTGGAAAAGTTTCATGAACTTTAAAACAAGTTCATCGATTTTATAGAAAAGTTCACAAATTTGGAAAAAAAGTTCATCGAATTTAGAAAAGTTCATCAAATTTGAAAAACTGTTCACCGATTTGAAAACCTTCATCGATTTTGAACAAAGTTCATCAATTTGAAAAAGGGTTCATCAATTTTGAAAAAAAGTTCATTGATTCTCAGAAAAAGTTCTTCAAATTTGGAAAAAACTTCATCGATTCTCAAAAAAAGTTCTTTGAATTTGAAAAAACTTCATCAACTTTTAAAAAATTGAAAAAGTTTCATCAATTTTTTAAAAAAAATCATAAACCGACAAAAAGTTCATCTGATTTTGGATGAAAAGTTGACAAACTTTAAAAAAAGTTCACCACTTTTCATAAAAATTCCTTAATTTGGAAAAGGTTCATGGATTTTGGAATAAGGTCAACGTTCTTCACTGCGCGTACCAAGTGTAATCTATTTGGTTACCTAAAAAAAGTGTAGTCTATTTGGCGCTGAGGATTCGGGTGCAATCAATCCCAGCCTGCTCCCTTTTTCTTTTTCTTTTTCTTTTTCTCTATTTCTTTTAAGTGTGCGCTATTTGGTCGGTTTGTTACTGTGGACGCTCTAGGCTACAGCTCCTTCAGTCTCGTTGTAAGTGAGACATAGCTCCCGTGTGAGGCAACCGTTTGTCTCGCTATAAGCTAGATATAGACACGCCCGGTGGAGAGGCCGAAGTCCGTGTCCGATTTTCGACAAATTCAAATATATAAATTCTCGATTTGGATTCGCTCATTCCATCTTTTTGGATTGAAGGGGAGAGGCAAAAGCAAAATGCGAACTAAAACTTGAAAATCTAGCTCTCACTTGGCACAATAGACTTGTCACCTC
The DNA here is from genome assembly GCF_018294505.1 of Triticum aestivum. Classification (NCBI taxonomy): domain Eukaryota; kingdom Viridiplantae; phylum Streptophyta; class Magnoliopsida; order Poales; family Poaceae; genus Triticum; species Triticum aestivum. The sequence continues at coordinate 136,448,654 of NC_057802.1, forward strand.
ATTTGACTGTCACAAAAGGTTGTGTGTTGTGCGTGAGAGCGTTCTCACACGATAGGACTTCATTTCTTGAATTTACTCTGGGTTCGCACACGCAAATCATGTGCGTTGACTCTTAGGTGTTAATTACTCCGACGAACTGATCCGAGGACTCAAGCCTAGCACTACTGCTATTCCGTTTCATTTTGTTCCAGGTACACTATGTCACTATGTACCTTCTGAAGAATGGAGCAGGTTGTATCACTAGTGTTCAGAAACACAACGCAGCTGAACGATTATTCAGTGAGGAGAAACACCCACGACAGTTCTCATTGCGTTTTGATGGGGATAGTTCTCCTCATTGCATAAGAAGTATTTCCTCATGCTACGTGCACGAAAGCCGCAAAACGGAACCTGCACGCACCACGCAGTGGTACAGGCTTGGTACGGACGTTGGCAGCACTCCAACAGTTCAGAGGACTCAGGAACAAGACTACTAACGACGAGATTACCGCGGATGTTGTTCTCCAGAGGAAAAGGACCCAAGAAATTTCGAGTCCCGTCCACACGACCACATGCTCTGGTGCAGCTCAGCAGGTGTGCAGGGGTTTCGAGCGTAGTAGGGCTGGAGCTTGTCACGCATGTAACATGGCATGCCCCCATAGTTGCACGAGCAAGTGTACACTGTTGCTCTCGTAGTTAGCTTGATCCCATGGACCATACATGTGTGTGTACTGCTACTGTACACGGATATATGGTCAGATGCGGCATTATTAACGGCGCACATGGCATGCATGCCATCCCTCAAGAAGATTCACCGGCTGCGATCGATCGGCGCCGCGACATTCGAGAGGCAGGGGAGGCCCGGCGCATGTGTGCTTGCACCGGCTAATCATCCTGTCCTTGAAATTTTTGTCCACGTTAAGAACATTTCTAGCAGATCTTTATATCGTGAACCTGAGTTTACAGTTCGCGGCATGCCTCGGATACGGAATGAAAACAGCCGCGGCAGAACTGAAACTTAAAATGAACCCGTGCGTATTGGCGACAGAGCCGCCTCCACACACGCACGCTCACAAATCCGAGATGTTTAAGCCTCATTCCGTTTCGAGAAAACTAAAACCTAGGAATTAGGAGTAGTATGAGAATTTGATAGGATGACACTTATCATGCTAAGGATTTGTCTTGTCTTGTTCCTACGCAAAAAATGAACTTTAAGTGGACATGTACTTTTCTCCAAATACAAAGAAAATGAATAGTATTTCTATGAAATTCCTGTCCGCGTTTCCGAGCTGGGACATGTCCAGATTCCAATATAGTATCATCATAGAAAGGGAGGCCTCTCTTTGTATTGGGGATTAAGAATCCCAAAATCTCTTAGCAAAGTCACAGTCCCATAAAAGATGGAGCAGGGTTAATTCAATATTAATAGCACAAAGACAACAACAATAATCTTGCATAAAAAACCTATTCTTTTTTAGAAGTGCTCTTGTGTTAGTTCTGTCATGTAGTGCTGAGGGAGTACTGGACTAACGGGTCCTTGGGCGTCCGGCCTATTATCAATGAGCCGGACTGGTGGGCTGTGAAGACATGAAGGCCGAAGACTGTACCCGTGTTCGGATTGGACTCTCCTTGGCGTGGAAGGCAAGCTTGGCGATCAACTATGAAGATTCCTTCCTATGTAACCGACCCAATGTAACCCTAGATCCCCCCGGTGTCTATATAAATATAAACCGGAGGGGTTAGTCCGGAAAGGATATACTCATTACCATAGTCATATAGGTTAGGCTTCTAGGGTTTAGCCATTACGATCTCGTGGTAGATCAACTCTTGTAATACTCATATTCATCAAGATCAATCAAGCAGGAAGTAGGGTATTACCTCCATGGAGAGGGCCCGAACCTGGGTAAATATCGTGTCCCCTGTCTCGTGTAACCATCGACCTTAGACGCACAGTTCGGGACCCCCTACCCGAGATCCGCCGGTTTTGACACCGACATTGGTGCTTTCATTGAGAGTTCCACTGTGTCGTCGACGAAAGGTTCGATGGCCCCTTCAATCGTCGCTAGTGACGCTGTCCATGGAGAAACCTTCCTCCCCGGACAGATTTTCGTATTCGGCGGCTTCGTACTGCGGGCCAACTCGCTTGGCCATCTGGAACAGATCGATAGCTACGCCCCTGGCCACCAGGTCAGATTTGGAAGCTTGAACTACGTTGCGGACATCCGTGGAGACTTGATCTTCAATGGATTTGAGACCGCGGCGATCGCTCCCCCTCGCTCCGATGAACATAACTTAAATCTATCATGAGACCAGATTCAGGAGATGGTTCCTGTAACTGCTACGGCCTTAGATCCGGAGCAGATCGCGCCATCCGAAGCCACAGAGTCCGCGGCGTTGGAGCCGTACACAGACTCAACACCTGGGAATATCTGCGTCAACGGAACTCCGGACTCGTTTCCGGCTATGAGTTCCGAACCGCGTACGCCGGCGGACACCGAGCTGGATCGGTCATCAATCTTCGAGTTCAGCGCTGCAGACGTCTTCCAACACTCGCCCTTGGGTAATGTGCTAAATTCATTAAAAACTTGTCATTGGCGGGGGACTCACAGCCGAACTATGTCCGGTTCGAATTAGAGGCTGATGATGGAGAATTTCGCTTCCCACCCGCCACCCACTTCATAGCCACAGTCGAGGACTTAACCGACGTGCTTGATTATGGCTCCGAAGACATCGACGATATGTACGACGATGCCGACAAGGAGCAAGGCCAAGACCCGCCATTCACTGGACGTTGGACGGCCACCTCTTCGTACGATGTGTACATGGTTGACACACCTAAAAAAGCTAGCGACGATGACAAAGAAGATCCAGCTATGAATAAACCTCCCAAGACACAGTCCAAGCGCCGGCGCCCTAAACACCGTTCTAAGTCACGTCGCTCAAAAGACAACAACAGTGGCACCGGAGAAAACAGTACTCCGGACGATGCCGAAAACAATGAAGACCCTGTTGGAGCAACATCCGAACAGGAGGAAAAAGACAACGGGCAAGTTAACCCTGATAAACAGACCATGCCCAACGACCCGGATGACGATAGTTACCGTCCACTCTCCGAGGATGAGGAGAGCCTCGGCAACGAGGATTTCATCGTTCCCGAGGCACCCCTCGAGCAGGAGCGCTTCAAGCGCCAGCTAATAGCTACTGCAAGAAGCCTGAAGAAAAAAGCAGCAACAGCTTCAAGCTGATCAAGACCTACTCATTGACAGATGGACTGATGTCCTGAAAGCCGAAGAATAAGGCCTCAAGCGTCCAGCCAAGAGTTACCCGAAGCGTTGACTACTACCTCAGTTCGATGAGGAGGCACCGGAGCCCATACCTCCTTCGCGCAATGCGGAACGACCACCACAAGGTCGGGATAGTGTGCGAACCGACCACCCCGCGGTCGGGATAAAACGGCAACTCAGGCCGAACAGCAGCCCGCCCCACCGCCTCGTAAAAACAGAGACAAAACAGCTCGGGACTATACATACGACCTTCGGCGGGACCTGGACAGCAGAGCAGGACACACCAGATCAATCTACGGATCGCGAGGACGCTTTTCGACTCGCAATGATGGCCACCTATTCGGACGTGACAAACCTAGTCACGCCCAGGCCGATAACCGCAGGCGAACTTCATCGGAGGTGCGCCGCGACGCGGCCCGATATAGAGGCGCCGCACACCCTCTTTGCTTCACAGATGAAGTAATGGATCATGAATTCCCCGAGGGGTTCAAGCCCGTCAATATTGAATCATACGACGGAACAACCGATCCCGCAGTATGGATCGAGGATTTTATTCTCTACATCCATATGGCCCGCGGAGACGATCTCCAAGCCATCAAATACCTCCCACTTAAACTAAAAGGGCCAGCTAGACACTGGCTAAACAGCCTGCCTGAAAATTCCATCGGCAACTTGGAGGACTCGGAAGAAGTTTTTCTTGAGAACTTCCAAGGTACTTATGTCCGGCCACCAGACGCTGATGACTTAAGCCATATAGTTCAACAACCTGGAGAATCAGCCAGAAAATTCTGGACTAGGTTCCTAACCAAAAAGAACCAGATCGTTGACTGTCCGGATGCCGAAGCCCTAGCGGCCTTCAAACACATCATCCGTGATGAATGGCTCGCCCGCCACCTCGGCCAAGAAAAGCCGAAATCCATGGCAGCCCTCACGGCACTCATGACCCGCTTTTGCGCGGGTGAGGACAGCTGGCTGGCTCGTAGCAAAAACACAGCCAGCAAGGCAGGCCCCTCCAAGGCCAAAAACAGCACCGGCAAGCTCCGGCGCAATAGACACAAACGCCGAAGCAATGGCGATAACACCGATGACACTATAGTTAACCCCGGATTCAGCGGCTCCAAGACCGGTCAACGGAAGAAGCCCTACAAAAGGAACAAAGAGGGACCATCTAGCTTGGACCGCATACTCGACCGTCCGTGCCAAATACATGGCACCCCAGACAAACAAGCCAATCATACCAACAGAGATTGTTGGGTTTTTAAACAGTCTGGCAAGTTAAATGCCGAGAACAAGGAAAAGGGATCACAAAGTGAGGACGATGACGAAGAGCCCCGTCAGCCGAACACTGGGGGGCAGAAGAAATTTCCCCCTCAAGTCAAAACGGTGAACATGATATACGCTACACACATCCCCAAAAGGGAGCGCAAGCGCACACTCAGGGACGTCTACGCGGTAGAGCCAGTCGCCCCAAAATTCAATCCGTGGTCGTCATTCCCGATCACCTTCGATTGTCGAGATCATCCAACTAGTATCCGCCATGGTGGTTCGGCCGCACTGGTCCCAATCATCGACGGATTTCACCTAACACGAGTCCTAATGGACAGTGGTAGCAGCCTCAACCTGCTCTATCAGGATACAGTGCGCAAAATGGGCATTAATCCCTCACGAACCAAACCCACAAAGACTACCTTTAAAGGAGTCATACCAGGCGTAGAGGCCCGTTGTACGGGCTCAATCACGCTGGAAGTGGTCTTCGGTTCCCCGGACAACTTCCGAAGCGAAGAGCTAATCTTCGATCGTCCCCTTCCGCAGCGGCTACCACACACTGCCCGGACGAACCGCGTTTGCAAGATTCAACGCGGTACCACATTATGCTTATCTCAAGCTCAAGATGCCCGGTCCACGCGGCGTCATAGCAGTCAATGGAAACACCGAACGCTCCCTCCGTACAAAGGAGCACACAGCCGCCCTAGCAGCAGAGGTACAGAGCGGCCTTCTCAAGCAGAACTATAATCCGGCTGGCGAGCCCCTGGACATCACCAAGAGGGCCCGGACCAAACTGCAACAGGACAGCTCGGCTCGTTAAGAGCTCGATTAGCAATTCGGCCTCCGTCCCAGTCCCGATGAGGTAGCGGCATTCGCACCACGCGTACATCACTACGCACTCAAAATCCCATGGACATCAATGGAGGCACAGCTAGCTTGTAGTCCACAGTTCGGCCACACCGATCCCGGACTCACTTGTATCATTACTATTTCCCTTTTTCCTTTTTTTTCAGGTCTCTTTTATACATGCCTCCTTCGATGGCCTGATTACTGGTCCTGTCAAAGGACAAGTACGCCAGATTGGCACAGAGCACAAGCATACAGGGGAAGCTCTAGAGGACAATCCAACGATTACTCTACCTGTTTTCAGTACCCAAATGCAGCTCTCCTTTGATTATGGCATGTTAAATAGCCGGTTGCTTACTGCACTATCTGTATAAATGCGCTTTGACGCATTAACCCAACTATAATGGAAACAGTTCACGGCCCAAGTCCAAGGGCCCCAGATACTACCTATGCTCTCTTTCTGTTTTTCTTTGCCAGTAATTACTTATATTCTCGCACTCGTACACTTTGGTACGTTTCATATTTGCCAGGGGCTCCCCATCGCCCCATAATGCGGCAACAAAGTTCGAACACTTCTTACCGATAAGTTCAGCACCCCGAATCTAGCGTTATATGCATTGACTCCGAATCATGTCTTTCGTCAATAGTTGGGTTGCCCGGCTCCTGTGCTTGCTACCCTACGTTCCGCTACATCGGCTAGGGTAGTAAAGGGAGAACTACTGTGATTGTGCCCTGGTCTAAACCGGATGAGCACCTCAGTAGAGAAAGCTGAAAACTGACTGTCATGATGCGGCGAGAGCCGGTCAGCTGTTCGGAGGTCACAAATCGCTGGAGATTTTTCCGCATTCCGCGAAGGATCGGTATTTCCCGATCAGACGCTGACAGCACTCTAGTTCGTACACCAGGGGCTGCACCCATGTTTTATTATAAAACTCCCATGGCTAAGTGAGGGCGTTCAAGTCGCATAGTCCGATTGCCTGGTTCGTTGCGCTAAACAACTCCTTCAAGGACCATATAATTGGATCAAGATTTTTTTTAGATTCCATCCCGAACACCTCCGTACTACCTACGCGAGGGCAGAAGCCGACGACTGGCCAACCCTCAGATTCCATACAACACGGTCGCACAGGAGGAAACAATTAAAACATAACAAACATTATATTACAAACCGGCTTTGTTTTCATCATACAAGGCAAAGACAAAACACGAATGTATTCATTCGAAAATAATGTCCTGCCCGCACTGCGCTGCTACAAGTCGAGACACTTCTAGGAAATCCGCAAAATATCGCTCGGGTGTGCGGTGCTCCTTGCCCTCCGGCGGCCCCCTGGCCACCTCGACGGCGTCCATCTTCGCCCTCCACATCTTGCAACGGGCGAAGGCCATGCGAGCACCTTCGATGCAGACAGATCGCTTGACGATGTCTAGCCGTGGACAGGCTTCCACCACCCGCTTCACGAGGCCAAAATAACTGCTAGGTATAGCTTCGGCTGGCCACAGCCGGATTATTAAATCCTTCATGGCCAGTTCAGCCACCTTGTGCAGCTCGACCAACTATTTCAGTTGATTGGCAAAGGGCACCAGATGTTCTGGCACAGCATACTGTGACCAGAACAGCTTCTCCGTGGAATTCCCTTCTCTCGCTCGGAAGAACTCCGCATCATCGGACACGCTGCGTGGTAGATCCGCAAAAGCCCCTGGGCAACTCCGAATCCGGGTTAGTAAAAGGTACTTCCTCTCCGCATACTTGCTTTAGATGTTAAAAGCCTTACCCGCTGCGATCTTCTTGGCCTCCTGGATCTCCTGGAGAGCGTCCCGGGCCTCATTCCGCGCGGTCTCCGCGCTCTGGCGAGCCTTGGTAAGTTCGGTCTCTTGAACCGATGCCTCGTGCTCCAAGGCTTCGCACCTCTTCACCGCGTCCTAGAGCTCCCGCTGGACCTCGCTGACCCGGGCCTTGAGCTTCTTACGAGCGGCTTCTTGCTGGACAACCTTCCCCTCTGCTTTGGCCAGGGCATTTTTCAGGGCCTCGACCTCGGTCGCCGCCCCTACACATATTACGAGACTCCGGTCAATACTCACCGCTTATTCTTTCCGAATACACAGCAAGTCGTCACTCACCTTGCTTCTCCTGGAGCTGAATCTTCACCTCGCCGAGCTCGTTCTCGGCCCGCTCCAACCTCTGCTTCAGTTCAGAGACTTCGGCAGCATTCGAGGTCGCGGCCAACAGTGACGCCTGCTTATTCATACATATCAAGTTAGTCTCCTACAAAGGATTGATCCTCTGTCCGGCCTTTCTTTCCGAACGCCGGACAGTGTCTCAGGGGCTACTGTCAGCACGAGATGTTCTCTTTCTACGTGACTTACCTCAAAACCTGTCCACAGATTGTTGCAGGCCTCGTTTAGTCCGCTCTTGACGGACTGAACCTTCTCGATCACCGTACCCATAAGGACATGGTGCTCGTCCACAATGGAGGCGCCTCGTAGCGCCTCCATCAGGTTATCCGGTGCCCCTGGTTGGACAGGGGCCACCGGTGGAATGGGCGCACCCCCCTCTTTCGAAGGAAGGTGAGCGCCAGATTCCAGGGCCGTATCGGTCCCCGCAATCATATTCGGCTGAGGGCCAAACTGAATACGTCCCTCTTCGCCAGTCTCCATGGGGATCTGCTCCCCATGTGTCCGGCAGTAGAGGTCTCGCCTTGCGGCACCTCCTGGACAGCGTCCTGGGCCCCTCCCCGGCTCGAAGCGGTCCTCCGGGACAACACTTCGGTGTCGTCCTTGGCCTCGGGGGAATAAGCGGTCGGCGGTGACATGCTGGCCATTTCCGCCGGATCCAACGAACCTCCAGATGAGGATCGCTGGATGCTATCACGGGCCGGACTGCAGTAGCACAATTAACCACGTCAAAACGATAAAAAGGAGAGGCCGGGTATACGGGTATACGTGAGTCATAGTACTTACGATGCGGCCCGAGGTTTAGTGCGGGGGCGCCGCTCCGGACTGTTGTCAACGTCCCACGCGGTGTTGGCCGCAAGGGCGCCCTTCCCCTTCTTGGGCGTTCCCACCTCCAGATTCATGGGAGCCCCCCTTTTCTTCTTTCCCTCCTCAGGGGGAGGGTTCTTCTTCTCCTCCTCCTCCTCTTCCTCATTGTCGTCCTCAGGGATGGAGGAATGGGCTTCTTCGTCTTCGGACGTCACGTCCGAAGCGCCCTTGCGACGGGGGCCACTTTTGGCCCCCTTGGCCTTCTTCTTCGCCTTCTTCTCCGGCGCCTTATAGGGTGTCGGCACCAGCATCTTCGCTAGACGTGGGATGACCGGTTCTTCAGGCAGTGGAGCCGGACACTGGATCCGGTTCGCCCTCTCCAGGGTTTGGTGCTTCTTCGGATTAAACTCCCATAGAGGGCGACTTCTGCGCTGGCACGGGAGGATCCGGCGAACTAGCATCACCTGGATTACATCGACAAGCTTGACGTCCTTGGCTATCATGCTTTGAACACGCGACTGCAACGCTATCAGCTCATCGGGTGAACACCAGTGTGGACTCTTCTCGACCTAGGAGGTGAGTCGCATGGGAGTGCCGGAGCAGAATTCGGCAGCTGCGGCCCAGGTAGTGCCGCGGGGTTCTGTGATGTAGAACCATTGTTTTTGCCACTCCTTTACTGTGTCCACAAAAGTGCCTTTCGGCCAGGAGACGTTGGACAACTTACTCACCATTGCTCCTCCGCACTCCGCATGCTGGCCATCCACCACCTTCGGCTTCTCGTTGAAGACTTTGAGCCACAGCCCGAAGTGGGGTTGGATGCGGAGGAAGGCCTCACACACGACGATAAACGCTGAGATGTTGAGGAAGGAGTTCGGGGACAGATCGTGGAAATCTATCCCGTAATAATACATCAGCCTGCGGATGAAAGGGTGGAGTGGGAACCCTAGTCTGCGGAAGAAATGAGGGATGAATACCACCCTCTCGTTGGGCTTCGGTGTGGGGATGACTTGTCCCTCGGCCGGCAGAGTGGGCGATTTCCTTCGCCAAGTATCCGGCCGCCCGAAGCTCAGTAATGTCCTCCTCCTTGACGGAGGAGACCATCCACTTGCCCTGACCTCTGGATCCGGACATGGTTGAGTGCTAGCTCGAGTGGAAAGGAGATGAGAACTTGGGCGCTGGAGCTCGAGATTGGAAGGGCGGAGATAGAGAGAAGGTGTGGGAGAGGAAGAGGGAATCCTTATCCCCTTATAAAGGCAGTGAATATTGACTGCCTCCCCACTCGCCTTAGAACTCGCCTATTCCCAAGGGCTGCATAAACGGCACGGTTGGGATACCCATGCCCGCATTGATGAGAATTCCACGATAAGGGGACACGATCTCTGCTTTGACAAGACGTGCCAATGGCAACCGCGTCTCGGAACATGGAGCGGCAGACACAAAAACGGTTTGGAATTATGACCGGTCAGACGTAGTGTCGTGCTACAAGAAGTTGTTAGCGGATTGGACTCGTGTAAAACCATATTCTCTTTGCGGTTGTGTATGGTGTGTGTGACAGGTTCGGATACTATCATCACATCCAAAGACTATCTTGGAGTTCGGAAAGGAGGGAACCCGCCTTGCAATGCCAAAGACAATCTGCGCGCCGGACTCCTCGTCATTGAAGCGAGGTTCAGGGGCTACTGAGGGAGTCCTGGACTAAGGGGTCCTTGGGCGTCCGGCCTATTATCAATGGGCCGGACTGGTGGGCTGTGAAGACATGAAGGCCGAAGACTGTACCCGTGTCCGGATTGGACTCTCCTTGGCGTGGAAGGCAAGCTTGGCGATCAACTATGAAGATTCCTTCCTATGTAACCGACTCAATGTAACCCTAGATCCCCCCGGTGTCTATATAAACCGGAGGGGTTAGTCCGGAAAGGATATACTCATTACCATAGTCATACAGGCTAGGCTTCTAGGGTTTAGCCATTACGATCTCGTGGTAGATCAACTCTTGTAATACTCATATTCATCAAGATCAATCAAGTAGGAAGTAGGGTATTACCTCCATAGAGAGGGCCCGAACCTGGGTAAACATCGTGTCCCCTGTCTCCTGTAACCATCGACCTTAGACGCACAGTTCGGGACCCCCTACCCGAGATCCACCGGTTTTGACACCGACAAGTGCCAACCAGAATAAAATCTTGTGCTTGAGTGTGTTGGCACTGACCCAAAGGATGTTAAAGATCCGAGGACCTCCAAATTTCCCATGAGATCTTTATATGTTTTAAATGATGAATGTTTTTTGAGCTCTCCATTCCAAATCCAAACATCTTTCCAAGTAGTAGAATTGCTAAAAGGCAAACTGTTTCGAAGCTCAAGAAGCTAGCCAAAAGCTTTAGTAGATAGAGGCCTATGAAAAAGTTCGGTCCTACCCTCAGAAGACATTACCATAGATACTGTGCTCAGATCATCTTTTGCAAAAGAATGAAGCTCGGGGAATTTGTGAACCAAAGGTTCATCTAGCCATTTGCCATGCCAAAACAAAATAGTGTCCCCTTCCCTTAATTGGCAGACTGCAGAAGCTTTAAAACACATAAGAGTTTCAGAATGTCCTTCCACCAGAAGGAGCCTTTCTACTTGTCAATAGGTGGCCCAGAACTATAATGTTTCTTCCATACTAGTTTCACCTAGGGCAAATCGTATTTTTTAAAGAACTTATGCAAATATTTGATGAGAAGGACCTTGTTATGAGTTGAGACCTCCAGAACACCAAGACCACCTTGATTTTTTGGCCTAGAAACCTTCTCCCAGGCAATGAGCATAGTACCCTTATCTTCCATACCAATTTTTCACCAAAGGCAGTGCCTTAAATATTTATTAATTTGATTGACCAGTCCCACAAGCAAGGCAAGAGTTGCATGAAGAAGGTGGTCAGAGACTAGAAAACATATTTGTTCAAGAGGGGTCTTCCATCATATGAAAGCATGGTAGAGCACCCAGACAACCTTTTCTCAATTCTCTACATAATGGGATTAAAGTCTTCAATCTTTGGCTTGGATCTATGCATAGGCAAGCCAATATAGGTGAATGGAAATGACCCACACTGGCATGCTAAAATTGTTGTCAAGGTTGCCATTCTCTCATCAGGTACATTAGTTGGAACTAAGACATACTTGTTGTAGTTAATTTTTAAACTAGAGTGTGCATCTTGATTTGACATAGTTGAAACTTCTCAGAAGGAAGGACAAGAATAGTATCATCACCATACTGAGTAATTGGAAAATTAGGGCAAGAATGAACTTGTAGAGGAGACTGAATGAGATTTGTGTCGATGGCTTCATTGAACACATTTTGAAGAAGGTCAGCAGCCAAGACAAAGAGGTGGGATGACATAGGTTCCCCTTGCCTCACACCTCCTTTACATTGGAATTACTTACGAGGGATGGCATTAAGCAAAATAGATGAAGTGCAAAAAATGAAGATCATTTGCATCCATATCATCCATCTATCTCCAAAACCATTAGCTCTAAGAATATTCAAAAGTTATATGTTCAAACAGGTCAAAGGCCTTTTCAAAGTCCAATTTTAGGACCAATTTTTTTCCTGGAGTGATGGCACTGATGAGATATTCAAAAGCCCAACCAAGGAAGTCTTGAATGATCATGTTTTGGATAAATCCATACTGATTAATGTAAATGAGTTTAAGAATGATAGAGTGCATTCTATTAGTCAATTATTTAGTAATGATCTTATTTGTGCAATTGAGCAAGGAGGTAGGCCTGAAGTCTCCAGTAGTCAAGGGGGTATCTTTATTAAGAAACAAGGTAATATATGAAGCATTGATGCTTTGCAAGTTGACCTTGCCATGATAAAAATCCACAATGAGATTGGGTCTTGACAAGTAATGCTCCAGTAAGCTTTGATGAAAGTACCACTAAATCTATCTGTTCTAGGAGCTTTTTCCATAGGCATTTTCCCAGCGTCATCAATTTTAGTCTTGGAAAAGGGACCTCTAGACAGTGAAGATCATGACATATTTGAATAAGAGAGTTCAAATCCAGCAGATAGGAAGTTTGCATGGAAGTCCCAAGTTTAGCCTTAAAGGCTCTCCAAAGGAGAGTTGTTGTATATGAGGCCCATGAGGCCCAGGCCCATGTCAGCCAAGTGACCACTGACCTAGAAGGAGAGTGCTCCCGTTCTGTCCAGAAGAGCCGCCACACACCAGCTCGGCTGTCTGAAGGTACTCCCGTCTCCCAATCCTACATGGTATCACAGGCTGGTGACGGCGGGGCCTGACGGGAAGGCCGGCGGACCTAGGCGCGGTGGAGCTCACCTGGGCGGCAAAGACTCTTCCCTCTTGCTGCTGTTTGGCGTCTGGCAGGGAGCTGCAGGGTGGCTGCACGCGAGCTGTGTGCGCGCGCGCGACACGAAAAGGAGGCGGCCGCGAGCGGCTGCGGAGGAGGAAGGAGGAGGCGGCAGCGGGAGCTGCGTGGCCGGCGGAGGCGGATCTAGGAGGAGCGCGGTGGCGCTGCTCTCTCTCGAGGAGAGGCGGCTATGCGCGGATGCGTGCGCACGTGCGAGGAGGCGGTGCTGCTGGCTGCTGAGCTCTCGAGGCTTGGCAGAGGAAGACGAAGTGGGTGTTGTGGTACTGCTGGGTGAGTTGGTGCTACTTGGCAGAGGAAGCAGAGGTGTTGCTGGGTGCTGTACTGTTGATTCTGCTGAGAGCTGCTGCTGAGCTGAGCTGTTTCGGGTGTGTTCAGAGAAGGTGTAGCTGCTGTTGCTGCTTTGTTTGCTGCTGAGTGTACTGTTGAGTTGCTGGAGTGAGTGATCATGCTGTGTTCTGCGGCTGTTGTTGAAAGAGAGCTGCTGTGTGCTTGGTGCTATGCTGCTAGTGGTGCACGGCTATGGTGTGTTGTTGCTGATTGGAAAAGGAAGGAGCTGCTATGGGCTGCCGTTGCTGTGCGCTGAGGAGAGGGAGGAAGATGACAGGTGGTGAGGTCAGGGTCATGGAGTCAGTGTGGTCGGATGATGGAAGTTCGTGTGGTGCAGAGGAAGGAGGAGGAAGGCACGTAGGATATGAAGTGCTGAGAGGAGGCGGAGATGTAGCTGGGTGTGCCTCGACAAGCAGAGACTTGGAGGATGCCCTGCTCACCACCATGAAGGAGGAAGCTGTGTTGCGTGCACGTCTGGCCTCCGACGAAGCGACATTTGATGCTGCACGGGCAAGGGTGGCTCGCATGAGGAACACTGAGGTCATCGAGGAGAGGACAAGTTTGGCCTTTTTTATCTGTACCAATGGAGATGGCACTGAAAAGGCCACAATTGCTGCTCATAGGACTGATCCGGAGTGGATTCTAGACTCTGGTGCCTCGACTTCAGGGAGTTTGATTCATATGATGAGCTCACTCCCTCTCAAAGTAACACGATACGTATTGCTGACGGGACATCGCAGCCTATTAAGGGCATGGGGACAGTTCAATGTACACCTAATATTAAGTTATCTTCAGTCCTACATGTGCCACTTTTCCAGTCAATCTGTTGTCTTTTAGTGCTCTAACTGACCAGGTAGACTGTAGGATAACAGTTGACAAAAAAATGTGCTTGATTGTGGACGGGCCGACTGGAAGGAGGATTGGGACTGGAATAAGGCGTAGGGGGTTGTGGTACATGGACTGTGAGGGGCTTGGTCAGACGGGCATTCCAGTATTTGCGGCAATTGTGGAAGAAAGAGAGTCTGTGGCGATGAAACATCACTGCAGAATGGGGCATGTATCATTTGATAAAATGTTCAAGTTGTTTCCAGATGTAATGCATGGAGTCGATAAGAACAAGCTGAAATGTGATGCGTGTGAGTTTGCAAAACACACGAGGACGTCTTATGTGAGTAAGGGACTTAGAAGTATATCTCCATTCATGCTTGTTCACTCGGATGTGTGGACAAGTCCGATGGTGTCGGTCAGTGGTGCAAAGTATTTTGTGACCTTTATTGACTGCCACTCACGTATGACATGGATATATTTGATGCGTCACAAGGATGAAACTTTCCAATGCGTCAAGACTTTCTATGCCTATGTGAAAAATCACTTCAATGTTCAGGTACAAGTGATAATAAGTGATAATGGCACTGAGTATGTGAACAAAGTGTTTGGGACTTTCTTATCAGAGCACGGGATTTTGCATCAAACCTCATGTCCGGATAACCCCCCTCAGGATGGGGTGGCAGAAAGGAAGAATCGCCATATTCTGGAGGTTGCTCGATCACCGATGTTTACTATGAATGTGCCGAAATTCTTGTGGAGTGAAGTTGTGATGACTGCGACACACCTGATCAATCGCACGTCATCGAGAGTACTAGGTATGAAGTCACCTTCAGAGTTACTTCTGGGAAAGAATGAGTTTGTGGTTCCTCCCAAGCTGTTCGGTTGTGTCTACTTTGTCAGGGATCACAGGCCATCTATGGGCAAATTGGATCCACGGGCCGTCAAGTGTATCTTCACTAGGTACTCTTCTGGGCAGCGCGGCTACAAGTGTTGGAGTCCTTCTGAACGGAGGACCTTTGTGAGCATGGATGTCACCTTCAGGGAATCCGAACCATTTTATGGTGAGAAAATTGATCTTAGTGGATTATTTAAAAGTCTTGACCATACCCAGTCTACTGTGATAGGTCAAGAAGGGGAGAGTGGTGGTGATGGGGCCGATTCTGGTGTCGATTCAGTGCTGCAGCAACCAATTGGGGGTGATATTCCGGTAGTACAGCGAAGAGAGAAGCAACCCCAGGAAATGATAACACCACAGAGTGAAGGACTGATTGTGACTGAGGGGGTGCCGAGTCAGGCAGGCGGTGCTCCCACCTAGATCGGTTGTGTACCGCGGTGGACGGCAGAGCAAGAGGAGCAGCTAAACGTGTATTCATGGAAGCAAGGTGATGCTTCTCATAGGTGGCAGAAGGTGAATGAGGAGCGTAATCCTCAAGTATATTCCAGATGACAACATCATGTTCAGGGGGAGCAGCAAGGCAGCAATGCAAGCTCATCCGACACAGAGGACTTGCCAATTGCATTGAGAAAAGGTACTCGAGTAAAAGCAGGGATACCAGAGTCAAAGTATGGGTTCGATGCCAATGATATTGGAAATTATGTTTCGTATGAAGCATTATCTCTAGCCCACAAAGCATTTGTTGCTTCTCTTCAGCTGGTGTCTCTTCCAACTGATTGGAAGGCAGCAAAAGTGGATCCGAAGTGGAGAGCAGCTATGATAGAGGAGCTGGAGGCATTAATTAAGAACAAGACATGGGTATTAACACCTCTTCCAAGAGGAAAGAAGGCAGTCAGCTACAAGTGAGTATACATTGTGAAGCAGAATGCAGAAGGGAAGATTGAAAGATACAAAGCAAGGCTTGTGGCAAGGGGGTATAGTCAAACCTACGGCATTGACTATGATGAGACCTTTGCTCCAGTAGCAAAGATGAACACTGTGAGGATCCTGATCTCCTTTGCAGCGAATTTCGGGTGATCCTTACATCAACTTGATGTGAAGAATGCTTTCTTGCATGGGGACTTGAAGGAGGAGGTCTACATGGAGATCCCACCAGGGTTCTCTACGTCTGAGAAGGTTGGCAAGGTATGCAGGTTAAAGAAATCTCTTTATGGCCTGAAACAGTCTCCGAGAGCATGGTTCGACAAGTTCAGATGTGTTGTATGTATTATGGGGTATGGGCAGTGTAACGGTGATCGTACACTGTTCTACAGACATAAAGAAGGGAAAATCATTATACTTGCAGTATATGTGGATGATAGTATTATCACAGGGGATGACAAAGAAAAAATAGCAAGACTGAAAGTGTGTTTGGGTAAGGCCTTTGAAGTCAAAGATCTAGGCCAACTCAAATACTTCCTGGGCATAGAAGTGGCTTAGGTCTGCCAATAGGATTGCGCTATCTCAGAGGAAGTATACTTTAGATCTCCTAAGAGATGTAGGAATACTAGGATGTCAGGCAGCCCCAACCCCAATTGATCACAACCACAAAGTGACTGCTCAATCAGGAGAGCCAGTGGATAAGGAGAGGTATCAGCGATTGGTGGGAAGATTGTTGTACTTGTGTCATACACGACTGGACATTGCATTTGCAGTAAGTGTTGTGAGCAAATACATGCATGAGCCTAGAAGTGGACATCTTGACGCAGTACATAGAATCTTGAGATACTTGAAAGGTTCTCTTGGGAAAGGACTATTGTTCAAGAGTTATGGACACCTCGTTGTTGACAGTTATTGTGATGCTGATTGGGCTAGCCGTCTGGATGACAGGAGATCAACTTCAGGCTATTGTGTCTTTGTAGGAGGAAATTTAGTATCTTGGAGAAGCAAGAAACAACCTGTTGTTTCAAAATCAACTGCAGAGGCTGAATACAGAGCCATGTCCAAGGGACTGAGTGAGATGTTGTGGACCAGAAATCTATCAGCAGAACTGAACACACTGAAGACAAGTTGTATGAATGTGTGGTGTGATAACAAATCAGCAATCAATATAGCACACAATCCAGTGCAGCATGATAGAACCAAGGATGTGGAAATAGACAGATTCTTCATCAAAGAAAAGCTTGACATTGGGATCATCAAGATTGAGCACGTGAGTTCTGGGCAACAGATTGCAGACTGTTTGACTAAAGGATTGGGAACTAAAGAATGCAATCTAGCATGTGACAAGATGGGAATGATAGATATCTATCACCACTCTTGAGGGGGAGTGTTGTATATAAGGCCCATGAGGCCCAGGCCCATGTCAGCCAAGTGACCACTAACCTAGAAGGAGAGTGCTCCCGTTCTGTCCTGAAGAGCCGCCACACACCAGCTCGGCTGTCTGAAGGTACTCCCGTCTCCCAATCGTACAAGAGCAGATTTAGGTTGATGATTATGGAATTCAGAAACAGGCTCATCATTCATAACAAAAATGCGTGTCTACATTTAATAGGGCTTTAGCCTGAAAGAACATTGAATATTCATCACCCACAATATCCCACCTAATAGTGGCTCTTTATTTTCAATAAGCTCTCTGAAATGCAATAAGTTTGAGGTGGTTCTCCTTAACAATCTCTCTGCCATTACATTCAATAATGGAAAAGACTTCTGAATTCTTCAATGGTTGATACATCCATTTTGCATCATGTTTTCCCTACTGTTATTTACAACGTTTTTATGCATAATAATTCTTTATGGAGTAATTATAATGCCTTTTCTCTCAAAATATGCAAGGTTTACACAAAGAGGGAGAATGCCGGCAGCAGGAATTCTGGACCTGAAAAAGCTACGTCAGAGTTACCTATTCTACACATCTCCAAATAAGCTAAAAATTTACGGAGAATTGTTTTGGAATATATAAAAAATACCGGAGCAAATAACTACCGGAGGGGGCCACTGCTACCTCTTGAGCATGCGTTGGTTTTCCCTTGAAGAGGAAAGGGTGATGCAACAAAGTAGCATAAGTATTTCCCTTAGTTTTTGAGAACCAAGGTATCAATCCAGTAGGAGGTTACACGCAAGTCGCCTTGTACCCGCACAAACAAATAAGAACCTTCCAACCAACGCGATAAAGGGGTTGTCAATTCCTTCACGGCCACTTGCAAAAGTGGGATCTGATAGAGATAATAAGATAAGTATTTTTGGTATTTTTATGATATAGATTGGAAAGTAAAGATTGCAAAATAAACAGCGGTAGAAATAGTAAATTGATAGGAAAACAATATGATGGAAGATAGACCCGGGGGCCATAGGTTTCACTAGTGGCTTTTGTCGGTGTCAAAACCGGAAGATCTCGGGTAGGGGGTCCCAAGCTGCGTGTCATGGATCGATGGGTAACAGGAGATAGGGGACACGATGTTTACCCAGGTTCGAGCCCTCTCTATCAAGGTAATACCCTACTTCCTGCTTGATTGATCTTGATGAATATACGGTTACAAGAGTTGATCTACCTCGAGATCATATGTCGTGGTCTAAGACCTAAGGGTGTGATGAGTAATGTCCTAATGATCTAGCCTGGCCTCGGTTTATATAATGTACCGGAGGCCTAGGATAACAAGAGTCCTAGCCGAATGCGTTGGTGGAGAGGAGTCCTTGTCTTGATCGCCAAGTCTTGTGGAATCTTCCTCATATATGTCATCGACTGTCCGAACTAGCCCATGAGTAAATGGCCATGGGGGTCCTCGGCCCAATTCCACTGATCGGGAGACGACGTGGTGAGTACCCCCTAGTCCAGGACACCGTCAGTAGCCCCCTGAACCGGTCTTCAAGTTGGGGACGCTCCTCGATTCTTCCGAACTGTTCTTCATCTTCGGTCGTCAGTCTTGAAAACTGTCAACAAATCTTCCCATCTTCGATCTTGAGGACCACCGAGCTAAATTTGAAGATTTCACACGTCGGGTATCCGAGGAGCCCTTTAAGTCTTCGGCCTTTATCAATGCCCTGTTGTTTTTATGCCACACCTCGGGTTCGAAGTTGTTCTCGGGCGGCAGTGCCCTCTTGCGTCCGAGCTCCAACGCCAGACTATATTTGAGGTATCTTTTGCAGCCGAGCACCAACGCCGAACTGCATCCGACCTTCAGTGTCGGACTGTATCTGAGCTCCAACGCCGGATTATGTCCAAGCTCCAACGCCAGACTATATCGGAGGTGTCATAGATCACCTTGGTTCAAAAAAGTTGAAGGGGTTTAGCCGAGCTTAATGCCGGAAATGCCCTCTATGGAGCCAGCCACTGGAGCCCGAGCTTTATGCCGGACTGCTTCCGAGGTGGTGCACCACCCCAACCGCGGGCCGATTTTTTGTCAATATTTTTGATTGGTGCAATTTATTCTCTGCCGAGATATATAGCCAGTAGCCCTCAAGGTGTGCATCAGTCTAAAACTTGAGATGCACCTGAAGGATGACATAAGACCGCTGATCCCAGTAGCCCTGAGACTCAGGTCGATTCGCAAAATCGGCCTGAGGATCAACTCCTAGCTCGGCAGAATACTTCGGGACACAAAAAGTGGTGTGCAAAGTCTTAAAGACTCAGGTTGGGTGCGGCCGACCAACCTGAGGATCATAATCTCCTCGAAAACTATATTGCACTTAAATTTTCTGCACTGGATTGCCAATGCAGTAGCCCCCGGGACACTGGTCGGGTGGCAACACCAGATCAGGGGATCGATAAGCCCCTTTAATATTAGCAAATAATGAGCGTAAAGCCCAGTAGCCCCCGAGCCTTAATGTGGGCACGGGTGGCCAAATTAAGGATCAATATCCGTCAAATTGATGCATATTTATGGCTTTATAACGATGATTACGGAAGGCAACAGTTTGTATATTGAATACAAAGTCTGATGATATATGTTATTTTGACTCCGTTGAGACCGTTTATCATTTGAAAGTGGCCCATCGTCGGCTTCCACCCCTTTATAGATGCTACGCAGGGTGTTTCCGCAATAACAAAACAACCCTTAGCCGATGTCTCGGTGCCCGGAGGCGGTTGTGTTAGCGGAAACAAGGCAATCAGATATGCGAGCTTTATAACTTTCACTTAGTCTAGGAGCTTAAAGTTGGGAGGCCAGTTACTAGGCCCCAGTTAGTGTTCGGCGACAGCCTAGGTCAAGCCGTAAACACTTTGGCCAATGTTACGAACGGCCCGTCATTTAACACAGTCATCGGATCGCTGACCAGTTTACGCTTATTGTGACAGTCCGTTTTCGGCTTTCTCCACTGAGGTGCTTAACCATGCGAGCTGGAAGCACAATCGCAGTGGTTCTCCCTTTGCACACCTAGCCGAACAAAGCGGAACGTAGGAGGCAAGCGTAGGAGCCGGGCAACCCAACTATTGACCGAAGACACAATTCGAAACCGATGCATATTTAGCAATATCCGAGATTTTTTTTGCCGAATCTCTAAAGATGTCCGGCGTTGCACTGCGAGACTTGTGCCGAAAACATACAAATAGTTTAAAAGTGCCATAGGCTTGGAAAACCAAAAAACATCAGTAAAAACTTGACGTCTGAACAAGATCAGGTGTTCGCTGCCAATCCGAAAATTGGAAAAAAGAAAAAATTGTGCTTCTGCCGTGCTTTAACATGACACACCCGATCTCAACACTTCAAGCGGGCCAGCCTACGGCTTCGAGCTCCTTATCCCAAAGGCGGAGTACTTCTTCGAGGCCAATTTAGCGAACTAAACTCGAGCGACTTTTTAGAGAGAAGACAGGGTATCCGGCTATTGACCATACACTCGAGTCGAAAAAAGAGCGGTAGTAAAAGACTTTGCAACGACCAAGAAGAAAACACATTTACTATAAAATAGCTCATATAAATTTTAAGAGCCCCCAAGTCACTTGGGTAAAAGAATTTTAAGTATAATGCTTGTATGTACCGAAGTACTTATATCATATCTGTGTTCACCCGAACTTTAAACGCGTCTTAACCGACCGTCGGCTTATCCCTCTTCGGTCAAGGGCCGAAAAGTGTTATGTACTCCACCTGTCGAGAATATCGACGGTGTTTCCGATAACCAGGCAATTAGGCCATAAGGCTGTAACAGACAAAGTGCGCTTAGGGAACTTATGCTATATTACTGACTAAGTGTAAGAAGCATCTTTGAAGAAAATAGTACCTCCGCCGATACCTTTCTTCGGTTGCTCATTGTTACTATGAGACTTGTGCAATATATTTTTTGTATTCATGAGTTCCGTTGTGTGCCGACCATAATTGAAAACAATAAGAGCACTAGCTTTCGGCTTCACCCAGTCTGAGGTCCGAGCTCGGATGACCCGATCGTGACAATCGCAGAGGTGCTCCCTGTACTCCCTAGACGAACAATCAGGAACGTAGGGGTAAGCACAGGAGCCAGACAACCCAGCTTGCGAAACACTTAAGTCAACATGGTGCATATTGTGGCGTAATACACGAACAAGGAACGAAGCCATACAAGTATAATCATATGCAAGAGGAAAGGCTTCATAAAGGAAGCCCCTTAATAAATGGGGTATTTGAATTTGTGTGTCACAAACAAAGTTTTGACAAGGAATTTTGTCACAAACAACTTTCTGCCAAAAAAGTATAATGCTTGGTCAAACTGAACAAAATTTAAAACTGAAAGTTTTTTAGCATGAAAGCAACTTATCTGGTTAATGTGCTCAGTATTGATGACGCGGTCCGATCTTACGGCGGGATGAGCTCCCAGCCCCCAAGCCGGTCTCGAGGTGGCAAAGCAAAGAGCTCGACGCTCTGAAGTGGCGACATAGCACGGCCGATGCAGGCCGGCAGTGTAATGCCAAAGTACCCGGCGTGGGTTACTGAAGTGAGGACGAAGCCCCCAGTCCAGCCGAGGTGACAACACTGCCCGACCCAGATCGTTTACCTGTGCACAGAAAATAGTGCAAACCGGGGACAATAGTAATAATTAAAAAAATGTTGCATAATAAATAATTTATGCAAAGTGAGTAATAAAGGAAATATGGCCTGTGCGCCGAACACTCGACGATGTAGAGCTCTCTCAGTGATGCCGAACTCCCTGAGGCAACTGAACATGTCGGTATGGCGATTCGACCAACAAGGTGATCATGCGAGCCGATTGGGACAACGACGTCGGCTTGCCAAAGTGACCGCGTGACGCAGTCGAAGTCGATCACCTACACACATAGAATAGTGCGGTCCAAAAAGGATAATTGCTTTTTGCAAAAATAATTTATTGAAAGAGATGTGGCCTAGCGCTGAAGTCATGTCGATGCACGGCGTCGGCGTGACACGGTGAAGGCGTGGCCAAGCCTGAATTCACAGGCCGGTCTGAGTTCCGGATGCGGCATTCGCCGAACTGTATACGGAAACTGACCGAACCACCACGCGACCATTGTTAATGCGTCCACCATTTGATAGACCTGTGTACGGATGATGAAACAAACTAGAGTAATAATTCCTTGGGAAAATAAACCCAAGCAAGAAAAAATACTAGGATTAATAGCACCTGGTTTATCTGTTGTAGCAATCAGAAGAAAGGTGACTCCCAAAATTGGGGCTCAATCCGCACACCCATTACCTGATGGGCGATAACGGGACGGCATGGCAATGCTAGCAAAGGTGTGCTCGCCGAGGCAAAGCCCCCGGTCCAGCTAACGTGATGAAGCCGGTCGGCTGGTGACGCCGAAGTAACCGGAGTATGTTGATGAAGAAATAACAAAGTCCCCGGTCTAGCCGAGATGATGGAGCGGGTCAGTAAGGAGACGTTGCAGCTGCCATGTCAGCCGAGGTGTTGAAGAAGTTCAGCGTGATGGACATCGGCTTGAAAAAGCAACAGTGCAGCCGTGCCGACGCTGGTCATAACTTGTGATGCGGTCAATGCCGGATTGATGAAGTGACCGAGCGGCGATGTCGGCACGCCTGACCCGTGCAATCCGTGGGGCGATGGTGTTGGTGATGATTTGTACTTCGCGATGCCGAACTCTTGTTCGGCTTGCCGAGCTGATGATCCGATAAGGTTAGGCTCGGCTGGATGAAGCGACGATCTGTCTAGTGCAGGTCGGCAGACGTGGAGCAATGTTACCGAACTGGTGTGACACCAGCGCGATGGTGAAGAGTGCCTCAAAGAAGGCTTAAATTTTTATGGGCACGTGTTAAAAACAACGCACAATACCATAGAAGAAAATTCCTTTAAAAAGGTTGTCCAATATCACGTTCATAAAGAAACATGAATTCTGGTCGGATCCGTATTCGCGTAGAAAACAGATCCAAAAAATGATGCACTAATCGGAAGGTTCCCGGAGTTTGGACGGTCGGATCGAGCTGAAATTTTGAGGGGTTGTAGATATAGGAATTCTGCAGCCGATCAACGGTTGGATCTTCAAAAGGACGTCCGAGCTAGGTGCTAAAGACCACGCCCTAAACTCGCCCAGTTTCCCGTCCAGATTTGACAGGGCTCCGGTAAATCGTAGATTGCCGGAGATTCCTCCATCGGAACTCGACGAAATTTTGCATGGTTGTTGTAGACTCAATCCCGCATAATTCCACCAAAGGAATCGTCAAAGCGATGCTCGAGGAGGTGGTGGCAGCGGATACAAGTTCGCTGTTCGGAAAAATAGCACGGTCGCCCGAGGGCAATGTTGACGTTGAGCCCCCGAGCTCCATGGATGATTCCTCCATGATCTTGATAGAGATCGGAGTTGATGTTGATGAAGGCCCCCGTCCGAACATGACGATCGGAGATGGAGTGCGGTCCTCGGTTGAGCCAAGGTGACCCGTCGAGCCGGCGACGAAGATGCCGGCGTCGCAGTTTATCTGCGGGCGAGCCATTGATCCTTTTCCGATCACATAATGGAACTCTCGATGAAAGCACCATTGTCAGTGTCAAAACCG
The DNA here is from genome assembly GCF_018294505.1 of Triticum aestivum. NCBI lineage: Eukaryota > Viridiplantae > Streptophyta > Magnoliopsida > Poales > Poaceae > Triticum > Triticum aestivum. Next base: position 136,472,349 of record NC_057802.1, read on the forward strand.
GCAGATCTCGGCTAGGGGGTCCCGAGCTGTGTGTCATGGATCGATGGGTAACAGGAGACATGGGACACGATGTTTACCCAGGTTCGGGCCCTCTCTATCGAGGTAATACCCTACTTCTTGCTTGATTGATCTTGATGAATATATGGTTACAAGAGTTGATCTACCTCAAGATCATATGTCATGGTCTTAGACCTAAGGGTGTGATGAGTAATGTCCTAATGATCTAGCCTGGCCTTGGTTTATATAATGTACCAGAGGCCTAGGATAACAAGAGTCCTAGCCGAATACATTGGTGGAGAGGAGTACTTGTCTTGATCGCCAAGTCTTGTGGAATCTTCCTCATATATGTCATCGGCTGTCCGAACTGGCCCATGAGTAAACGGCCATGGGGGTCCTCGGCCCAATTCCACTGATCGGGAGACGACGTGGTGAGTACCCCCTAGTCCAGGACACCGTCAGCTTCTCTCAAGATAGCATAATCTACGGTGGGTGAACAAATTACTGTCGAGCAATTGATAGAAAAGCACATAGTTATGAGAATATCTAGGCATGATCATGTATATAGGCATCACGTCCGCGACAAGTAGACCGAAATGATTCTGCATCTACTACTATTAATCCACACATCGACCGCTATCCAGCATGCATCTAGAGTATTAAGTTCATAAGAACAGAGTAACGCATTAAGCAAGATGGCATGATGTAGAGGGATAAACTCAAGCAATATGATATAAGCCCCATCTTTTTATCCTCTATGGCAACAATACAATACGTGCCTTGCTGCCCCTGCTGTCACTGGGAAAGGACACTGCAAGATTGAACCCAAAGCTAAGCACTTCTCCCATTGCAAGAAAGATCAATCTAGTAGGCCAAACCAAACAGATAATTCAAAGAGACTTGCAAAGATATCAAATCATACCTATAAGAATTCAGAGAAGAATCAAATATTGTTCATAGATAATCTTGATCATAAACCCACAATTCATCGGATCTCGACAAACACACCGCAAAAAGAATTACATCGAATAGATCTCCAAGAGAATCGAGGAGAACTTTGTATTGAGATCCAAAGAGAGAGAAGAAGCCATCTAGCTAATAACTATGGACCCGAAGGTCTGTGGTAAACTACTCACACATCATCAGAGAGGCTATGGTGTTGATGTAGAAGCCCTCCGTGATCGATTCCCCCTCCGGCCGAGCACCGGAAAAGGCCCCAAGATGGGATCTCACGGGTATAGAAGGTTGCGGCGGTGGAAATAGGGTTGTGTGGTGCTCTCGGATGTTTTCAGGGTATATGAGTATATATAGGCGAAGGAAGGATGTCGGTGAAGCCATGAGGGGCCCACGAGGGTGGGGACGCGCCTACCCCCTGGGCGCGCCTCCCTACCTCGTGGCCGCCTTGTTGCTTCCTTCATGTCCACTCCAAGTCTCTTGGATTGCGTTTGTTCCGAAAATAACTCTCCCGAAGGTTTCATTCCGTTTGGATTCCGTTTGATATTCCTTTTCTGCGAAACACTGAAATAGGCAAAAAACAGCAATTTGCACTGGGCCTTTGGTAGTAGGTTAGTCCCAAAAATAATATAGAAGTGCATAATAAAGCCCATTAAACATGCAAAAGAGATAATATAAGAGCATGGAACAATCAAAAATTATAGATACGGTGGAGACGTATCAAGCATCCCCAAGCTTAATTTCTGCTCGTCCTCGAGTAGGTAAATGATAAAAACAAAATTTCTGATGTGGAATGCTACCTAACATAATTTTCAAAGTAATTCTCTTAATTGTGGCATGAATGTTCAGATCTGAAAGATTCAATACAAAAGTTTAATATTGACATAAAAATAATAATACTTCAAGCATACTAACTAAGCAATTATGTCTTCTCAAAATAACATGGCCAAAGAAAGCTTATCCCTACAAAATCATATAGTTTGGCTATGCTTCATTTTCGTCACACAAAAATGATCTCATCATGCACAACCCTGAGGACAAGCCAAGCAATTGTTTCATACTTTAGTAATCTCAAACTTTTTTCAACTTTCACGCAATACATGAGCGTGAGCCATGGACATAGCACTATGGGTGGAATAGAGTATAATGATGGGGGTTGTGTGGAGAAGACAAAAAAGGAGGAAGTCTCACATTGACGCGGCTAATCAACGGGCTAGGGAGATGCCCATCAATTGATGTCAATGCAAGGAGTAGGGATTGCCATGCAACGGATGCGCTAGAGCTATAAATGTATGAAACCTCAACAAAAGAAACTAAGTGGGTGTGCATCCAACTTGCTTTCTCACGAAGACCTAGAGAATCCGAGGAAGCCCATTCTTGGAATATACAAGCCAAGTTCTATAATGAAAAATTCCCACTAGTATATGAAAGTGATAAAATAAGAGACTCTCTATCATAAAGATCATGGTGCTACTTTGAAGCACAAGTGTGGAAAAAAGGATAGTAGCATTGTCCCTTCTTTTTCTTTTTTTGGGCCTCCCTTTTTTTATTTGGCCTTTCCCTTTTTTTTATTTGGCCTTTCTCTTTTTTATGGGACAATGCTCTATTAATGATGTCATCACACTTCTATTTATTTACAACTCAATGATTACAACTCGATACTAGAACAAAATATGACTCTATATGAGTGCCTCCGGCGGTGTACCGGGATGGGCAATGAATCAAGAGTGACATGTATGAAAAAATATGCATGGTGGCTTTGCCACAAATACGATGTCAACTACATGGTCATGCAAAGCAATATGACAATGATCAAGCATGTCATAATAAATGAAACGGTGGAAAATTGCATGGCAATATATCTCGGAATGGCTATGGAAATGCCATAATAGGTAGGTATGGTGGCTGTTTTGAGAAAGATATAAGGAGGTTTATGTGTGATAGAGCATATCATATCACGGGGGTTGGATGCACCGGCGAAGTTTGCACCAACTCTCAAGGTGAGAAAGGGCAATGCACGGTACCGAAGAGGCTAGCAATGATGGAAAGGTGAGAGTGCATATAATCCATGGACTCAACATTAGTCATAAAGAACTCACATACTTATTGCAAAAATCTACAAGTCATCAAAAACCAAGCACTACGCGCATGCTCCTAGGGGGATAGATTGGTAGGAAAAGACCATTGCTCGTCCCCGACCGCCACTCATAAGGATGACAATCAAAGAACACCTCATGTTTCAAATTTGTCACACAACGTTTACCATACGTGCATGCTACGGGACTTGCAAACTTCAACACAAGTATTTCTCAAATTCACAACTACTCAACTAGCACGACTCTAATATTACCATCTTCATATCTCAAAACAATCATCAAGTATCAAACTTCTCATAGTATTCAATGCCCTTTTTATGAAAGTTTTTATTATACCCATCTTGGATGCCTATCATATTAAGACTAATTTTATAGCCAAAGCAAATTACCATGCTGTTCTAAAGGACTCTCAAAATAATATAAGTGAAGCATGAGAGATCAATAATTTCTATAAAATAAAACCACCACCGTGCTCTAAAAGATATAAGTGAAGCACTAGAGCAAAATTATTTAGCTCAAAAGATATAAGTGAAGCACATAGAGTATTCTAATAAATTCTGATTTATGTGTGTCTCTCCAAAAGGTGTGTACAGAAAGGATGGTTGTGGTAAACTAACAAGCAAAGACTCAAATCATACAAGACGCTCCAAGCAAAACACATATCATGTGGTGAAAAAAATATAGCCTCAAGTAAAGTTACCAATGGACGAAGACGAAAGAGGGGATGACTTCCGGGGCATCCCCAAGCTTAGGCTTTTGGTTGTCCTTGTATTTTACCTTGGGGTGCCTCGGGCATCCCCAATCTTAGGCTCTTGCCACTCCTTATTCCAAAATCCATCAAATCTTTACCCAAAACTTGAAAACTTCACAACACAAAACTCAACAGAAAATCTCATGAGCTCCGTTAGTATAAGAAAACAAACCACCACTTTAAGGTACTGTAATGAACTCATTATTTATTTATATTGGTGTTAAACCTACTTTATTCCAACTTCTCTATGGTTCATACCCGATACTAGCCATAGATTCATCAAAATAAGCAAACAACACACGAAAAACATAATCTGTCAAAAACAGAACAGTCTGTAGCAATCTGTATCAAACGTATACTTCTGTAACTCCAAAATTCTGAAATAAATTGGTGCACGTGAGGAATTTGTCTATTAATTATCTTCAGAAAGAATCAACCTAAAAGCACTCTCCAATAAAAAATGGAAGCTAATCTCGTGAGCGCTAAAGTTTCTGTTTTTTACAGCAAGATCATAAAGACTTCACCCAAGTCTTCCCAAAGGTTCTACTTGGCACAAACACTAATTTAAAACATGAAACCACATCTAAACAGAAGATATATGAATTATTTATTACTAAACAGAAATAAAAAACAAGAAACAAAAATAAAATTGGTTTGCCTCCCAACAAGCGCTATCGTTTAACGCCCCTAGCTAGGCATAAAAGCAAGAATAGATCTAGGTATTATCATCTTTGGTATGCAATCCATAAGTGGCTCTCATAATAGATTCATAAGGTAATTTAATTTTCTTCCTAGGAAAGTGTTCCATGCCTTTCATATCAATAATTGCACCAACCGTTCTAAGGAAAGGTCTACCAAGAATAATAGGACATGTAGGATTGCAATCTATATCACGAACAATGAAATCTATGGGCACATAATTTCTACTTGCAACAATAAGAACATCATTAATCATTCCCATATGTTTCTTAATGGTAGAATCCGCAAGGTGCAAATTTAAAGAACAATCATCAAATTCACGGAAACCTAACACATCACACAAAGTTTTTGGAATCGTGGAAACACTAGCACCCAAATCACACAAAGCATAGCATTCGTGATCTTTAATCTTAATTTTAATAGTAGGTTCCCACTCATCATAAAGTTTTCTAGGGATAGAGACTTCTAATTCAAGCTTTTCTTCATAAGATTGCATTAAAGCATCAACGATATGTTTAGTAAAAGCTTTATTTTGATCATAAGCATGAGGAGAATTTAACACGGATTGCAACAAGGAAATACAATCTATTAAAGAACAATTATCATAATTAAATTCCTTGAAATCCAAAATAGTGGGTTCATTGCTATGTAAAGTTTTGACCTCCTCAATCCCACTTTTACCAACTTTTGCATCAAGATCTAAAAACTCCGAATCATTGGGACGCCTTTTAACTAAAGTTGACTCATCTCCAGTCCCATCATTATCAAGATTAATATTGCAAAACAAAGATTTAATAGGAGACACATCAATCACTTTTAGATCTTCATCCTTATTATCATGAAAACTAGAAGAACACGCTTTCATAAAGCAATCTTTTTTAGCACGCATCCTAGCGGTTCTTTCCTTGCACTCATCAATGGAAATTCTCATAGATTTGAGAGACTCATTGACATCATGCTTAGGTGGAATAGATCTAAGTTTCAAAGAATCAACATCAAGAGAAATTCTATCCACGTTCCTAGCCAATTCATCAATCTTAGGAAATTTTTCTTCAAGCAAGGCATTGAAATTCTTTTGCGAAATCATAAATTATTTAACACTAGTCTCAAAATCAGAGGGCATATTATTAAAATTTCCATAAGAGTTGTTGTAGGAATTACCATAATTGTTAGAGGAATTACTAGGAAACGGCCTAGGATTAAAGTTTCTTCTATACGCGTTGTTACCAAAATAGTTCCTACCAACAAAATTCACATCCATAGATTCATTATTATTCTCAATCAAAGTAGACAAAGGCATATCATTAGGATCAGAAGAAACACTCTTATTAGCAAACAATTTCATGAGTTCATCCATCTTTCCACTCAAAACATTAATCTCTTCTATCACATGAACCTTTTTACTAGTAGATCTTTCGGTGTGGCATTGAGAATAATTAACCATAATATTGTCTAGGATTTTAGTAGCTTCTCCTAAAGTGATTTCCATAAAAGTGCCTCCCGCGGCCAAATCTAAAAGATTTCTAGAAGCAAAATTCAATCCAGCATAAATTTTTTGTATGATCATCCATAAATTCAATCCATGAGTAGGGCAATTACGTATCATTAATTTCATCCTCTCCCAAGCTTGTGCAACATGCTCATGATCAAGTTGCTTAAAATTCATAATATCGTTTCTAAGAGAGATGATCTTAGTGGGAGGAAAATACTTAGAGATAAAAGCATCTTTGCACTTATTCCAAGAATCCATACTATTTTTAGGCAAAGACGAAAACCAAGTTTTAACACGATCTCTAAACGAAAACGGAAATAGCTTCAATTTAACAATATCATTATCCACATCTTTCTTCTTTTGCATATCACACAAATCAAAAAAGTTGTTTAGATGTGTAGCGGCATCTTCGCTAGGAAGGCCAGAGAACTGATCTTTCATGACAAGATTCAGTAAAACAACATTAATTTCACAAGATTCAGCATCGGTAACAGGAGCAATCGGAGTGCTAAGAAAATCATTGTTGTTGGTATTGGAAAAGTCACACAATTTAGTATTGTCTTGAGCCATCGTGACAAACAATCCAACACACAAGCACACAAGAAGCAAGCGAAAAAGAGGCGAACGGAAAAGGAGGGCGAATAAAACGGCAAAGGTGAAGTGTGGGAGAGGAAAACGAGAGACAAATGACAAATAATGTAATGCGGGGGATAAGAGTTTGTGATGGGTACTTGGTATGTCTTGACTTGTGCGTAGATCTCCCCGGCAACAGCGCCAGAAATGCCTAGTTGCTGGGAGATCAAATCTTGACTTGACTTGGCGTAAGCCTCCCCGGCAATGGCGCCAGAAATCCTTCTTGCTACCTCTTGAGCATGCGTTGGTTTTCCCTTGAAGAGGAAAGGGTGATGCAGTAAAGTAGCATAAGTATTTCCCTCAGTTTTTGAGAACCAAGGTATCAATCCAGTAGGAGGTTACACGCAAGTCGCCTTGTACCTGCACAAACAAATAAGAACCTTGCAACCAACACGATAAAGGGGTTGTCAATCCCTTCACGGCCACTTGCAAAAGTGAGATCTGATAGAGATAATAATATAAATATTTTTGCTATTTTTATTATATATATTGGAAAGTAAAGATTGCAAAATAAACAGCGGCAGAAATAGTAAATTGATAGGAAAATAATATGATGGAAGATAGACCCGGGGGCCATAGGTTTCACTAGTGGCTTCTCTCAAGATAGCATAATCTACGGTGGGTGAACAAATTACTGTCGAGCAATTGATAGAAAAGCGCATAGTTATGAGAATATCTAGGCATGATCATGTATATAGGCATCACGTCCGTGACAAGTAGACCGAAATGATTCTGCATCTACTACTGTTACTCCACACATCGACCGCTATCCAGCATGCATCTAGAGTATTAAGTTCATAAGAATAGAGTAACACATTAAGCAAGATGACATGATGTAGAGGGATAAACTCAAGCAATATGATATAACCCCCATCTTTTTATCCTCGATGGAAACAATACAATACGTGCCTTGTTGCCCCTGCTGTCACTGGGAAAGGACACCGCAAGACTGAACCCAAAGCTAAGCACTTCTCCCATTGCAAGAAAGATCAATCTAGTAGGCCAAACCAAACAGATAATTCGAAGAGACTTGCAAAGATATCAAATCATACATATAAGAATTCAGAGAAGAATCAAATATTGTTCATAGATAATATTGATCATAAACCCACAATTCATCGGATGTCGACAAACACACCGCAAAAAGAATTACATCGAATAGATCTCCAAGAGAATCGAGGAGAACTTTGTATTGAGATCCAAAGAGAGAGAAGAAGCCATCTAGCTAATAACTATGGACCCAAAGGTCTGTGGTAAACTACTCACATATCATCGGAGAGGCTATGGTGTTGATGTAGAAGCCCTCCGTGATCGATTCCCCCTCCGGCGGAGCACCGGACAAGGCCCCAAGATGGGATCTCACGGGTACAGAAGGTTGCGGAGGTGGAAATAGAGTTTCGTGGTGCTCTCGGATGTTTTCAGGGTATATGAGTATATATATGCGAAGGAAGGAGGTCGGTGGAGCCACGAGGGGCCCACGAGGGTGGGGGGCACGCCTCCCTACCTCGTGGCCACCTTGTTGCTTCCTTGACATCCACTCCAAGTCTCCTGGATTGCAGTTGTTCCAAAAATAACTCTCCCGAAGGTTTCATTCCGTTTGGATTCCATTTGATATTCCTTTTCGGCGAAACACTGAAATAGGCAAAAAACAGCAATTTGCACTGGGCCTTTGGTTAGTAGGTTAGTCCCAAAAATAATATAAAAGTGCATAATAAATCCCATTAAACATCCAAAACAGATAATATAATAGCATGGCACAATAAAAAATTATAGATACGTTGGAGACGTACCAGCCACGCTGGTGAGCACAAGACACCAGGGCGCGCCTGGGCCCCTAGGCATGCCCTGGTGGGTTGTGCCCTACTCAGCCCACCTCCGGTTCCCATCTTCTGGTATATAGGTCATCTTGACCTAGAAAAAATCAAAGGGGAACTTTTGGGACGAAGCACCGCCGTCTCGAGGTGGAACTTGGGCAGGAGCCTTTTGCCCTCTGACGGAGCAATTCCGCTGGGGGAACTTTCCTCCCGGAGGGGGAAATCAGCGTCATCGTCATCACCAACAACCCTCTTATCTTTGGGAGGGCAATATCCACCAACACCTTCAACATCATCATCTCCTCTCAAACCCTAGTTCATCTCTTGTGTTCAATCTTTATACCGGAACTTCAGATTGGGCTTGTGGGTGACTAGTAGTGTTGATTACATCTTGTAGTTGATTAGTATATGGTTTATTTGGTGGAAGATTATATATTCATATCCATTATGCTACTTAATACCCCTCCGATCTTGAGCATTATTATTATTTGTGAGTAGTTACTTTTGTTCTTGAGGTCACGGGAGAAGTCATGTTGCAAGTAATCATGTGAACTTGATATGTGTTCGCTATTTTGATGATATGTATGTTGTGATTCCTTTAGTGGTGTCATGTGAACGTCAACTACATGGCACTTCACCATATTTGGGCCTAAGGGAATGCATTGTGGAGTAGTTATTATATGATGGGTTGCTAGAGTGACAGAAGCTTAAAACCTAGTTTATGCGCTACTTCGTAAGGGACCGATTTGGATCCAAAAGTTTAATGCTATGGTTAGATTTTATCTTAATACTTTTCTCGTAGTTGCGGATGCTTGCGAGGGGGTTAATCATAAGTAGGAGGTTTGTTCAAGTAAGAACAACACCTAAGCACTGGTCCACCCACATATCAAATTATCAAAGTAGCGAACACGAATCAAACCAACATGATGAAAGTGACTAGCGCTGTGTTTGGATGTCCGTATTGGAGGGCTCCGTAATGAATTGGTTGGAAAACCAATTTAGCAAGGAAACTGAAATGGACATGAATACGAATTCACTTGTTTGGTTGTTCACTGAATTGCCTCGTGAAATCTCAGTGAGGTTCCAATACCAAATCATGTTTGGATGACAAACATTAAAATTGCATATTCACATTAATTGCGAAGCGTTAATGATTTTCTGCCCATACCACACTCACATACACAAATCATCAAATTGGCCTATACCATACACACACGAATCATCAAATCTGCCCACATCCACACACGTATATAAACCAAAGAGTAGGCAAGATGGAACTGGAAGAATCTGCCCACATCCACACTCCCTAGCACCATTGCTGGGGAGTGAAGCGCTCTTGGTAAGTGGAAATTGGTAAGAAAAAATTATTACTATGTGCTGAAATTTATTGTTACTTGTTACTATGGAGAATCATCGTTTGAGAGGTTTGTTCGGGGTATCTTCACCTCGACCGGAACCACAATTAGTTGCCCCTCAACCTACTGCACTTACTGAAAATATTGGTTATGAAATTTCTTCGGGTATGATAGAACAACGACTAGCTAATCCTTATGCAGGAGATGGAACTGAACATCCTGATATGCCTTGATATATGTGGATGAAATTTGTGGATTATTTAAGCTTGCAGGTTTATTCGGAGATGAAGCTAAGAAGAATGTTTTCCCTTTATCTTTGAAAGGAAAAGTATTGACATGGTATAGGCTATGTGATGATATTGGATCTTGGAATTGGAATCGACTGAAATTGGAATTTCACCAAAAAAATTATCCTATGCATCTAGTTCATCGTGACCGGAATTATATATATAAGTTTTGGCCTTGTGAGGGATAAAGTATCGCTTTATCTTGGGGGAGGCTTAAGTCAATGTTATACTCATGGCCCAATCATGAGCTCTCGAGAGAAATTATTATTCAGAACTTTTATGCTCGGCTTTCTCGTGATGATCAATCCATGCTCAATACTTCTTGTACTGGTTCTTTTATGAAGAATACTATTCAATTCAGGTGGGATCTTTTAGAAAGAATTAAACACAACTCTGAAGATTGGGAACTCGACAAAGGTAAAGAGTCAGGTATTAATCTTGAATTTGATTATGTTAAATCTTTTATGAATACCGATGCTTTTCACAAGTTTAGCACTAAATATGGACTTGACTGTGAGATAGTAGCCTCCTTTTGTGAATCATTTGCTACTCATGTTGATCTCCCTAAGGAGAAGTGGTTTAAATATCACCCCCCTATTAAATAAGAAATTAAAGAACCGGTCATAGTTAAAGATGAAACTACCATTTACAATGTTGATCCAATTGTGCCTACTGCTTATATTAAAAAACCACCTTTCCCTGTTAGGATAAAGGAACATGCTAAGGTCTCAACTATGGTTCACAAAAGTAATATTAGAGCACCTAAACCTGCTGAACAAATTAAAGTAGAACCTAGTGTTGCTATGGTTAAAGATCTCCTGGTAGAAAATATTGGTGGGCATATTATTTACTTCTGTGATGCTGCTGCTAGAATTGCTAAACCCGATGAAAAAGATAAACATATACCTGTTGTTGGCATGCCTGTTGTCTCAGTTAAAATAGGATATCATTGTTATCATGGTTTATTTGACTTAGGTGCTAGCGTTGCTATTCCTTTTACCTTATATCAAAAAATTATGAATGGCATAACACTCGCTGAAATAGAAGACATAGATGTTACTATCAAACTTGCTAACAGAGACACTATCACACCACTTGGGATTGTTAGAGATGTTGAAGTCTTGCGTGGGAAAAATAAAATATCCTACTGATTTTCTTGTTCTTGGTTCCCCACAAGATAACTTTTGTCCCATTATATTTGGTAGACCTTTCTTGAACATTGTTAATGCTACTATAGATTGTCATAAACAATCTGTCAGTGTTAGCTTTCGTGACGAGTCTCATGAATTTAATTTCTCTAAGTTTAGTAGACAACCTCATAAGAAAAAATTACCTAATAAGGATGAAATAATTGGTCTTGCTTCTATTGCCGTGCCTCCTACTGATCCACTAGACCAATATTTGCTAGACCATGAAAATGATATGCATATGCATGAAAGAAACGAAATTGATAACAATTTCTTTGAACAACGACCCCTGTTAAAACACAATTTGCCTATTGAAATTCTAGGAGGTCCTCCTCCACCTAAAGGTGATCCTGTGTTTGAATTAAAACAGTTGCCTGACACTTTGAAATATGCTTATCTGGATGAGAAAAAGATATATCCTATTATTATTAGTGCTAAACTTTCAGAACATGAAGAAGAAAGATTATTGAAAATTCTGAAGAAGCACCGAGCTGCTATTGGGTATACTCTTCACAATCTTAAGGGCATTAGTCCCACTCTCTGTCAGCACAAGATTAATATGGCACCTGACGCTAAACCCGTTGTTGATCATCAATGACGTTTGAATCCTAAGATGAGAGAAGTAGTAAGAACTAAAATACTAAAGATTCTGGAAGCAGGTATAATTTGTCCTATAGCTGATAGTTGATGGGTAAGTCCTGTTCATTGTGTCCCTAAGAAGGGAGGTATTATTGTTGTTCCTAATGATAAAAATGAATTATTCCACAAAGAATTGTTACTGGCTATAGAATGGTAATTGATTTTAGAAAATTAAATAAAGCAACTAGAAAAGATCATTACCCTCTACCTTTTATTGATCAAATGTTGGAAAGATTATCTAATCACACACACTTTTGCTTTCCTGATGGATATTCTGGTTTTTCTCAAATACGTGTTTCACAACCCGATTAAGAGAAAACCACCTTCACTTGTCCTTTTGGAACTTATGCTTATAGACGTGTGCCTTTAGGTTTATGCAATGCACTCGCTACCTTTCACATATGTATAACTTCTATATTCTCTGATTTTTGTGAAAATATTGTTGTGGTTTTGATGGATGATTTTTCTGTTTGTGGAACTTCTTTTGATGATTGCTTAAGCAACCTTGATCGAGTTTTGCAAAGATGCGAGCAAACTAATCTTGTCTTGAATTGGGAGAAGTTCCACTTTATGGTTAATGAAGGTATTGTCTTGGGGCATAAAATTTCTAAACGAGGTACTGAGGTGGATAAAGCTAAAGTTGACGCAATTGAGAAAATACCATGTCCTAAAGATATTAAAGGTATTCGTAGTTTCCTCGGCCATGCTGGTTTCTATAGGAGGTTTATGAAAGACTTCTCTAAAATTTCTAGGCCTCTTACAAATCTTTTACAAAAGGATGTTCCATTTGTTTTTGATGATGTTTGTGTAGAAGCATTTGAAACACTTAAGAAAGCCTTAACTTCTGCACCTATTGTTCAACCACCTGATTGGAACTTGCCTTTTGAAATTATGTGTGATGCTAGTGATTATGCTGTTGGTGCTATTCTAGGACAAAGAGTTGACAAGAAATTAAATGTTATCCATTATGCTAGTAAAACTCTAGACAATGCTCAACGTAATTATGCTACTACTGAGAAAGAATTTTTAGCAGTTGTGTTTGCTTGTGATAAATTCAGATCTTACATTGTTGATTCCAATGTAATTGTTCACACTGATCATGCTGCTATAAAATATCTTATGGAAAATAAATATGCTAAACCTAGACTCATTAGGTGGGTTCTCTTTCTACAAGAATTTGACTTACATATTACTGATACGAAGGGAGCAGAGAACCCCATAGCTGATAACTTGCCTAGGTTAGAAAATATTCTTGATGACCCACTACCTATTGATGATAGTTTTCCTGATGAACAACTAGCTGCAATAAATGTTTCTCATAACACTCCTTGGTATGCTGACTATCCTAATTATATTGTTGCTAAATACATACCAGCTAGCTTCACATACCAACAAAAGAAAAAATTCTTCTATGATTTAAGACATTACTTTTTCTGATGACCCACATCTTTATAAAGAAGGAGTAGATGGTATTATTAGGCGTTGTGTACCTGTGCATGAACATGAACAAATCTTACGGAAATGTCACTCTGAAGCTTATGGAGGACATCATGCGGTAGATAGAACTCCTCACAAGGTATTGCAATCTGGTTTTTATCGGCCTACTATCTTCAAGGATGCCCGTATGTCAAAGAATTGGTAATATCGGTAAGCGTCAAGAAATGCCCATGAATTATTCACTTGTTGTAGAACCATTTGATGTTTGGGGCTTTGATTATATGGGACCATTTCCTTCCTCTAATGGGTATACTCATATTTTGGTTGCTGTTGATTATGTTACTAAGTGGGTAGAAGCTATTCCAACTAGTAGTGCTGATCATAACACTTCCATTAAAATGCTTAAAGAAGTTATTTTCCCAAGGTTTGGAGTCCCTAGATGTTTAATAACTGATGGTGGTTCACACTTTATTCATGGTGCTTTCAGTAAAATGCTTGCTAAATATGATGTCAACCATAGAATTGCATCACCATATCATCCTCAATCTAGTGGTCAAGTTGAACTTAGCAATAGAAAAATAAAATTAATATAATGAAAAACCATCAATAGGTCCCGAAAGAATTGGCCTAAGAAATTGGATGATGCACTTTGGGCCTACAGGACAGCTTATAAAAATCCTATGGGTATGTCTCCTTACAAAATGGTTTATGGAAAAGCTTGTCTTTTGCCTCTAGAGTTAGAACATAAAGCTTATTGGGCAATTAAGTAAGTCAACTATGATTTCAAACTTGCCGGTGAAAAGAGGTTATTTGATATTAGCTCACTAGATGAATGGAGAACCCAAGCTTACGAGAATGCAAAACTATTCAAGGAAAAAGTTAAAAGATGGCATGGTAAAAGAATCCAAAAGCGGGAATTCAAAGTTGGAGAATATGTTCTTTTGTACAACTCTCGTTTTTAGATTCTTTGCAGGAAAACTTCTAACCAAATGGGAAGGACCATATATTATCGAAGAAGTTCATCGTTCTGGAGCTATCAAAATAAATAATGCCGAAGGTACTAACCCGATGGTGGTCAATGGGCAGAGAATTAAACACTATATCTCAGGTACACCTATTAATGTTGAAATCAATATTATTCAAACCATAACACCGGAGGAACACATAAAAGAAACATTCCGAAAAACTCTAGAATCGTGAAAAAAGAGGAGGACGTGATACAGTAAGTAAACGGACGCCAAAAATCCGCAAAAATATTTTCTGTCAGTTTTGGAATATTACAAAAATTAGGAAAATAATAAACAACCAGGAAGGCAACTTGTCGGATTCTGGGTTCCGGCAAACCCTTGTGAGGTTCGAACTCTGGGGGGCGCACGAAGGACTCTCTCTCCCTAGTTTGCTCGCCCAATGATCTCACGGCCTAGCTCGACAAACCCAAAGAACACGAGAAGCAAAGGTCTATACTGGTTCGGGCCACCATGTGGTGTCATACCCTACTCCAGTGTGGTGTGGTGGATTGCCTCGCGGGCTAAGGATGAACTAGTACAATCGATGAAAGCCTCAGGAGGAGGGGTGTTCTTGAGCTCGATGAGCTGGTTTGTATGAGGGTGATTCGAGTGATCTGCCCCCTCCTATGGTGGTGGCTAGTCCTATTTATAGAGGCCCTGGTCCTCTTCCCAAATGTTAGGCGGGAAGGGATCCCACAACAGCCAAGTTTGAAGGGAGACAACTAGTACGAGCTATCCTGACAAAAGGTGGTCTCCGCCTGCCAAAGGCTCTGGTGGTGACACAGCAGTGGGCTCTGCGGTGACCTCCATCCTGCCGTCCTACTGGTCTTGGTCTTGCTGCACCAATATGGAAACCTTTGCGTGATGCCTCGGGACTCCTCGCCTGTGCCCGCCTCTTTAGCACCAAAGAGGAAACTGGTGTACTGCGCCCGCTAGTGCCTGCCTAGCCTTGGTCGTCACGGCTCACGTCACACGAACCTCGTCAGGTGCCCCTTGCATAGATATCTCCGATCCTCGGGAGCCGGCCTAGTGAGACCGCCCCCAAGGAGGTATTGGTGTCATCCGCCTCGTGAGGCCTAGCCCCTCGCGTGGGTCTTGAGTTGTTGCTGCCGAAGCTGGGCCGTACCGGGCCGTTGGTGGAGCCACGCCGTGAGCCGCAGGCAGGCAAGTCTGGGTACCCCCGTTCCCAGGACGCCGACAGTATCCCCAGGGCCCAAGGCGCGCTCGAACTTGGCTTCGAGGCGAAGCCAAAGGGCAAGTGCGGAGCGCCGCGGGCCCCAACCGCCTGCGGCGCGGTCGACGCGTGGCGATTGATGGGACGTGTGAGCCTCCGCTTCCCCACGCTGCCTCGACAACCGTTTGACTTGACGAGTCCCTGCTGCATCCAGAAGAAAACCATCATTACCTGCGATCATGGAGCCCGGCGGTTGGCCTCCTTCTGGCTATAAATGAGGAGAGGGGCGGAGCCCCCGTTGCTCATCTCTTTCTCCACTCTGGCTGCTACTTCTTCCTCGCCTTGCCGTCTTGCCGTGACACTCATGGTGTCGATAAGGAGATTCTCCGTCACTGAGAAAGGGAAAACCCCCGCAAAGAGCAGGGGCCGCTTC
Source organism: Triticum aestivum (assembly GCF_018294505.1). Classification (NCBI taxonomy): domain Eukaryota; kingdom Viridiplantae; phylum Streptophyta; class Magnoliopsida; order Poales; family Poaceae; genus Triticum; species Triticum aestivum. Next base: position 136,488,304 of record NC_057802.1, read on the forward strand.
CGCCTAAGAAGAGGTTGGCCCGCTCCCACGACGTCGTCGTGAGGCAGGAGGTGACGAGGCCTTGGTACGAGCGGCCTCCTCCTGGCTACCCGCTGCCCTTGTCCGGGGAGATGAGGGCGGACTCAACGCCTGATGCCGCACCGTCCTGGCGGCCCCCTCCAGGGTAGCACCCCAGACGGCGGCCTTCCTCGTCGAAGACCTTGAAGAACAGCGTGGAGGCGTCATCATACTCGAAATGGATGGCGTCGTCGTCATACTTGCGCCGCTCGCGCCACGGCCGTGGTGGCCAGGCTGTGGTGGCACGCGCCACCGACCCACGAACTCACGCCGAGGGCTCCTCGCGTGAACTCGTGGTGTGGGCGACGATGCCCCCGCGCATGTGGATCAGATTCCCACAGTTCTTCGCCAAAGAGATGCCGCCGAGGGGTCCGCTCGAGCTGTGGCTGCAGCATGACGAGTGCAGCACCCGGCCAGAGCGGAGGTCGAGGTCGTCTCCCCGGGCAAGATCTTCATGACCCGTGGATGGGGCGAGGTCGCTCGCGCCTGCCGCTTGGAGGGGGCCCTCGCCATCCATTTCGAGTATGACGATGCCTCCATGTTGTTCTTCAAGGTCTTCGACGAGGAAGGCCGTCGTCTGGGGTGCTGCCCTGGAGGGGGCCGCCAGGACGGTGCGGCAGCAGGCGTTGAGTCCGCCCTCGGTCCTGCCGACAGCTCCTGCAGCAGCAACGGCAGCTCCTGGGAGTCCAGCGACTCTCCTGAGCTTGACGAGACTCCGGAGACGAGCGAGGACAACTACGTGCCCCCGAGCTCTCGTCGTTCTCGGAGCACGGCAACGGCGTCTGCTCGTCGTCGCCGATGATCTAGATGGGGCTGGCGTCCGCACGTCGTGGCCCATTGTTGATGATGGCGTGGGCGACGACATCTGGAGATATGACTCCTGGAAACCTTCTTCTTTTGTTCCCTGCAAGGAATCGAGATGAACCCCGCGGGGGTGTGTAAAGAATCTATAGTGCTTTCGCACCGATTTATTCCCGTTATGATGTACGTGGTTGCGTGTCTTGCTTTGGCGTTGGCCCCCTTTTCATCCTCGCGGTAGCTTAGCGCTCTACGCCGACAGGTCCCAGTCCCCAGGCAGGCTTCTGCCATCGTTGGTATGCCAGGTCGTGATGTCATGCTGAAGGCCAGGAGGAGAGCAGCCTGAGGTCCGGTAAGAGCTCCCGAGGCGCGATGCTCGAGAGGTCCCCTTTAGCGTGCAAGGAGCTTCCTGAAGGCAGAAAAGGAAGGCGGCATTGCCGGAGCAAGGCTGCAAAAGCCGAAAATCCTAAGTCTCAGTGCCGGGTTAACTTGAATGCGTGACTTATCTTAGTGAGCCTGAGGCGATTTCCTTGTGCAGCGCCCGATTTGCGCGTCAGCGGTGGTGGTATGGCTAGGTTAGGCCCGCTCCAGCCTCCCCCCTTTTTGACGCTCTTCTAAGTGCTCTGCGTCCTCGGGTCCCGACCCTCGAGCGAGCTCAGCCGCGGCTGGTATGCCAGGTCGCGGGGCCGTGGTAAAGGCCAGGGGGTGAGGGCTAGAGAGTCAGTAAGAGCTCCTGAGGCGCTTTGCTCAGGAGCCCCCCTTTAACGCACAAGTGAATTGCGTGAGAAAAAGGAAGGAGCTGGTGAGGCCACCTGTGGTTAGGCTCTGGAGATTCCTGCAGGTTAGCGCGAGGGGAGAATACAACTTGCAATCGCGTTTGCTGCCCTACCGCTGGTCCTTCCGCAAGAAGATGAAGGCACTGAGGGTCTGGTGAGGTGACATGCGCGGGGCGTGCCGCGAGCCAGAGCTCGACCACTCAGGTTTGTCAGCGTTGCAGGGACGGCCCAAGCACAAGCCCCGTGCCAGCATGTGTAGCCCCCGTTGCGGGATGAGCAGGAGGCCGGTCAGCAACGCGGGTGGCCGCGAAGGGCCATGGGCAAGCAGGTGATGATCACAAGGTGACTCATGCAAGGAGGCAAGCTAGTTCAAATAGATGCAAGAACGATACATGCCACAGGGACAAGCCCATGCAGCCTGGGGATGATGCAGCCCGAGAGGCGCCCCCAACAGAGTAAGCTAAAGATGCAGAAGGATACACGTCGCAGGGACAGGCCGTGCGACTTGGGGATAATGCTGCCCGAGGGGCGCCCCCAACTGAATGAATCGGAAAGAGTCACCTGGTATTGTTGCTGGAGAGGTGTTGACGTAGCCGAAGACGCATGCTGAAGGGGTTGCTCCTCATGGGTCGCCTAGGTCCTGAGCTTCGAGAGGCTCCGGGGGCCCGGGTGGCTCATGATGAACCGTCGCCATCTCCGCCAGGACAGCATGATGCCTGGTCTCCTGAGCCGCCAGAATGCTCCGCAAGTGGTGCTGGAAGGTGATAGTCGCGTTCGGCAAGGAGAATGGCATGCGAACATAGCTGTGAGGTGGGCCCTTGCACTGAGCAACACGCGAAGGCCAGAAACGCTCCTGAGATGCCGCCCTATTGAACCCTGGGATGTCGACGCAGACGTGCAGTTCGTCGTCCTCGCTAGGACGAGGGGTTGCGCCAGGTGGTGGGCGGCGGTCGCCACGCATGGCTCTCGCCCCTTGAAGCTCCTCGGTCGCCTTGGTGATGAACTCCTGAGCACCAGACACTCCACGCCTTGTGCCCTCTTAAGGGAAACGTGCGGTGAAGCACGCCTCCACGTGGTGCCCGAGCGCCTCCCTCGTGACATGGGCTAGGTCAGAGGCCCTCCAGAAGAGAGCCCTCGAGCCCAGCCTGAGGAGGGCACCGGGCACGCCTTCCTATGCGAGGGAGGGTGGCGCCCCATCCATGGGCGCAGGTCCTGAGGTGGTGCCGCTGGAGACACCGCTCTCCTGAGGCCCTTGGCAGAGTAGTTGCTTCTTCTTCTTGGGGACAGCCTCAGGAGGGTACAGGGTGCCTTCGTTGTCTGGGTCTTCGGCCGCTGCCGCCTAGTAGGCGCGCTCCAGAGAGCACACTGCGTCCTTTTCCTCGCAGGCGACCGTGATGATGATGCCGCCCCCTGACATCTTGAGGACATTGTAGCCGTGATGAGTCACTGCCATAAACTTGGCCAGGGCTGGATACCCTAGGATGGCATTGTATGGCAGGCGGATGTGTGCGACGTCGAAGTCGATGAGCTCGGTGCGGTAGTTGTTGCACTTGCCGAAGGTGACAGGGAGGCGGATCCGCCCTATCGGGGTGCACTACTGCAGGATGCTGCTAACGCGACACTACGATCAGAGACCCTTCGAGAAACTGTGTGCGATGCAATAATCGCAAACAGTGCTGTATGAAAATCGTCAGAAATGTATAAAACGTTTGCGATGACGGATGCATCAAACACGGTTCAGGTTTTATTTGCATGTGCGATGAAGGGCATACGGTTCAGTTCAATGAACTATTTGCGATGAGGAGGAACAAAAGAAACGGGCATCCAGATGAAGGCGTGTGCGATACACAGCATACGGTTCACTCGGATGAACTGTTTGTGATTAGGCAACACAAAAGAAATGGCCAGCCAGATCAAAGGTGTGTGCGATATACAGCATGCGGTTCACTCGGATGAACTGTTTGCGTTGAGACATGAGAACAAAAACGGTTCAAATGAACAAGATGTGTGTGATACGAGGCAAACAGTTCTGTAATCGGAGACGTGTGCGAAGACCGATAACAACACAGACGATTACTGCTAACAAGCCATCTGTGTTGTGAGCAAACGATTGCTGGTATACAATTGTGAGTGATTGATGAAAACATCACTGACGGGTTCCATTGTTTAGTCCATGTGCGATGTGATTTTCTTTGTCCGCACACCATCTACGCTCTGTCTACAGCATCAACATATATACTTAAAAGACAGCATTGCATAACCAAATTAAGAATACAATTACACAAGTGACTACACACATAACATTTCCACACACCAAAGAAAGCAATTACATGCATACTAAGGTAGGAGAAACAAGGATCTAATCATCTACTTATTGTTGCGATGATGCTTGCCATTGCTCTGCTTCCGGCTGGATCCCTGGCCGTTTTGGGGAAGGAGGGACTTCCTCATGTCAACGATCCGCTTGTACATGACGTAGCTCGTGTACGCCTCCTTGGCCACGTACACTACGTGAGCTTTGTCGAGTTTCTCCATCCAGGCCGAGTGCCAGGCACGCTTGTCCTTGTTGCACGAATCCTTCATGTCTCTTTAGTAGGGGTCGATGATGGCCTCGGCGAGGTGAACCAGTGAGTCCTTCTCATGGCACAAACATAGGTAGGTCATTCAAAATCAATTGTCAAGTCCTGGCTAGGAATTATTAGCACGAACACTAACCCTAGTCAGATTACTAGCAGAAATCATTTGCACACATGAAACAACTAATCACTTATCACCAGTACCATTCAAACAATCAATACACTACATGGATCTAACGAAACTTACTTAGATTTCATGGATTGGGAGAACATAACCACATGATTTCTATTCCAAAAAGGGGGAGGCAGGAGTAACCAGAGAAACCCTATGATCTATTTGACACATAAATGGGTATAGATGACTAACCAGCTGTCCGTCGTTGTCGGGGTCGTCGCCGGAGTCATCGTCGGAGTCGTCGCCAGAGTGGTCGTCGGAGTCGGTGTGGAACTCCGCCTCCGGCTGTGGAAGCTCGACGCCGTCGACGACGTTAGGGTGCAGCGATAACTCACCGGCGGTGACGGCAACCTTGTTGGAGATATGCCCTAGAGACAATCATGTGATGATGATATTTCCATATGTATTCATGAGTCCTTTGTATTGTCCTTGAACATCATCAATGATATGTATCCATAAGTATGTGACTTGTTTGTGGAACTATGCATTGTATGATGGTTGTTCTAATGGTCCCTAGTTGATAAGGTTATGCGGACACATATCCTTGACTAGTATACAACTCGGTTGATGACTATATTTCACAAGTCATGTGCATGGAGATGCTGAACTGATAGTATGGACTCGGGGATGGAGATCACCGAGTCGGACAGACCCACTTTCAGACACAGCGAGAGATTGTCATCTGTTAGTCTCAAGTACAATGTCTATGCCATGTCCTAGACCTGAGGTCCTCACATGTTCTCGGGATGAGGACCGACTCACTTAGGGTCTATCAAACGCTACTCCGTAACTAGGTAGTTATAAAGGTAGCTTTCGGGTGAGTCGTGAGACATGCCGCGAGACATGGTTGACCAAGATGGGATTTGCCCCTCCTATTTGGAGAGATATCCTCTGGGCCCTCTCGAGTGATCAGATTCAGAAAGCATGGCCATGCGTCTTGGGTTAAGTGTTAACCCAGTTCGGGAATCTGTATCACAGTTTCGAGAAGAGAGGTCGAGCTATCACAAGGGTGATAAGTACTCGCCTTGAGCTCGATAACAAATATCATGAGGCAAAAGGAATGTTGCATATGACACATTGTCGAGGTTCGTCAAATGACTTTACGCACACATGGGAGTTGGCATGTTCTGCTAAGAGCCGCTACCAACTATCGACTTGGTCGTGTCCACGTGTACGTGAACCTATAGGGTCGCACACTTAAGGGTCTGCAGCCCATTCAAATTGGACACGAGTGGAAAATGGACGCAGACTCCTAGTGGGCTCAAGTGTTGAGCCCACCTCGGAGGTCTATATAAAGGGGAGTGGGCGCACCACTTAGGGTTGATCTTGATCCAACCCTCGATAGCTGCCGCCACTCCCCACGCCCATGACGTGCGATCGGACCTAGCAGTCCGCCGCCCGCAGCTGCACCCCGCACGTGTGGATACCTTGGAGGCATCGCATCTGCGGTGCTTGGACGAACCGTTCGAGGGAACCGCAAGGCGCCGTTCGCGGGAGATCACCGTTCACGGGTCTTCGCTGTTCGCGGGAGATCGACGATGCGAGGAGGAGACGGCTCGGGAGATTAGCTACACGCATCACCAACTCTACTTCTGCTGCGGTGACTGCGCGTCTAGTGGTAAACCCGATCCCGTGATCTATTTCCAGCAGCATGATCTTGGGTGCGTGGTAGAAAATTTTATTTCGCGCTAGCGTAGCGTACCGCGTGTTCCAACAAACCTCTGTCTCCATATCCACGCCGTGCTCCGGTGCTTTAGCAGCCCCGGCGTCGCCACTGCCTCCGATGGGGTGCTTCGGCGGCATCCTCATACACTGACGGCTTTGAGGACTGAGAGCGGCATCGAGGATGCAAGCGGAGAGAGAGGATTGTGTGTGCGTAGCGAGGATGGGAGGTGTGGCCGCTCGGGCGCACCATTAATATGGAGTAGTGGGAGTTGTGGGAGAGAGGCGGGCGACGGTCAAACCGATGGCTCGCCTCCCGGTGAGCCTGCGCACCGGACTGCTGGCATGCCTACCAAAGTTTCACACAGATACTCGCACGCCTCCCGATGACACTGCGCAGCGAGCACGCCTCCGTCAATTCACACACCTGCACGCACCTCCCCGTCTGCCTGCGCGGTGGGCTGCTCGCATGCGTCCCATCAACTCACGCCTGCTCGTACGCCACACGGGTCGCGCGGCGGCACGTATATTGTTTTTCTATTTGGATAATTAATGCTGCAGCTTTATTGCTTAACCGAAGCATGTCACGTATCCATTGTTGGTCTAATGCTCACGGTTTGAATAAATAATCCATTTGGGATATTTGTTCCCAATTATTAATAATCTCCCGTCAGTAATTAGATAAAGATTATATCAAAACTGGTCTCAAATTTGACAAAAAAAAGTACAATGCCACTTTGTATTGGTGTCCATATGACAACACGATAAGTTTCATGAACTTCGAATAAGTTTTGGATGTACTAGAATTTAAAAATCAAGATTCTCAATGTTTGAAATTTGTTGCACGGGGAGTAAACATGCACCCAGTGAGACACATGTGTTTTTGCAATCCATTTAGATGCACTGTCATGTGTGCATGTAGCTCAAATTTGATTTTTGCACATTATACCCATAGAAAATCAATCAATCAATGTACTAAAACGTCTTAATGATCTCTATGATTTTTTGAAATTAAAACGTCCCTCCTTTGGTAACATGTATGCTCACCGTGGGATAATTAATTTAACATGCATCGCAGTTGCGGTGGATTCACGGTGTGTGTGTGGGTGTGTGCGTCTGGGGGTGGCGGGTGGCTCGCAGTACACTATGAGTTGTGAGCCGCCGTGTGGGTTGGCCGTTTTGTTAGGTAGGCTGGTGTCACATCAGAGTCGTGAAATCGTTATTTAAAACATTACACAACCCTTTCATACATAAATGTTTTGGCCACATGCAGTCGATGGTTGTCCTACACGACACTCGATACTCGCGTGTGACGCTTTCTATGGGCCCGCGAGATCGTCATCCATCACTTTGACGAACAGCCGGCAGTGAGGTTAATTTGACCAGCAAGGTAGAATCTTTTTTGTTTGTGTTATGGTGGTATATAGTACACGTTGAAGAGGTGGGAGGGGACTAGCATATATACTATACGTATGTGTCCGTGAACAAGTACACCTCACTCAGTGTCGGGACTTTTTAGTTACCGAGGCATGTGCCACATCAAAATTGTGAAATTGGTTATTCAAACATCACACAACACCTTTTTAGGCCACATGCATATATATCCTAGCTAGGACACTCACGTGTGATGCTTCCATCTGTGGGCCCACGAGGCCATCGTCGATGCATGCATGCATCACTTTGACCTACATGGGAGAGGTTAATTAATTTCACCATCGATGAGGATTCTTTTGGGTTGTACATATATTACGGCAGGAGCATATAGTATGCGGTGAAGAGGGGGGAGGGGACCATCATATGTAGTACGCTTGATATGAACCTCGCTCTGTGTGGGTGCATGGTTTACGGTTTTTTAGGCATGTGGCACATTAAATTTATGCATTTTGGGTATTCAACATATATATGTTTGGCCCACATGCAAAGCGGTGGTGGTTGTCCTCTCGCACCCACTTAAGCGGTTATCAGCGATATCGATGCTTTCCATCTATGGGCCCGCTTGGTCCAGCACTTCTTTTTGCCTGACAACAAGAGAGGTTAATTTGACTTAGGAGGGGATTATTATTTTTGCTCTGGGATGACATGCATGATACACTTTGAGCACACACACATGCATGTGTACGCATGAATCCCTCCCATCGAGTCGAAGTGGCTAGTACAACGACACCATCATGAACCGATCTCGCTCTGTGTGGGGAGCTAGTGTACGATTTTTGACACACGCGCTAGATCAATGTTGTGTATTCAAACATGCATGCACGCATCACGTCCATACATATTCATGTAGTGGTTGCCTTCGAACAATACACTCCCTCGCGTGGTTATCGGCGCCAGATTTCACAAGAGAACCAAGCACATAAAGAGACGCTTCAATTCCATCCGGGATCTAGTCCAGGTGGGAGACATAGAAATTTGCAAGATACATACGGATCTGAATGTTGCAGACCCGTTGACTAAGCCTCTTCCACGAGAAAAACATGATCAGCACCAAGGCTCCATGGGTGTTAGAATCATTACTGTGTAATCTAGATTATTGACTCTAGTGCAAGTGGGAGACTGAAGGAAATATGCCCTAGAGGCAATAATAAAGTTATTATTTATTTCCTTATATATCATGATAAATGTTTATTATTCATGCTAGAATTGTATTAACCGGAAACATAATACTTGTGTGAATACATAGACAAACAGAGTGTCACTAGTATGGCTCTACTTGACTAGCTCGTTGATCAAAGATGGTTATGTTTCCTAGCCATTGACATGAGTTGTCATTTGATTAACGGGATCACATCATTAGGAGAATGATGTGATTGACTGACCCATTCTGTTAGCTTAGCACTCGATCGTTTAGTATGTTGCTATTGCTTTCTTCATGACTTATACATGTTCCTATGACTATGAGATTATGCAACTCCCGTTTACTGGAGGAACACTTTGTGTGCTACCAAATGTCACAACATAACTGGGTGATTATAAAGGTGCTCTACATGTGTCTCCGAAGGTACTTGTTGGGTTGGCGTATTTCGAGATTAGGATTTGTCACTCCGATAGTCGGAGAGGTATCTCTGGGCCCACTCGGTAATGCACATCACTTAAGCCTTGCAAGCATTGCAACTAATGAGTTAGTTGCGGGATGATTCATTACGGAACGAGTAAAGAGACTTGCCGGTAACGATATTGAACTAGGTATTGAGATACCGATGATCGAATCTCGGGCAAGTAACATACTGATGACAAAGGGAACAACGTATGTTGTTATGCAGTCTGACCGATAAAGATCTTCGTAGAATATGTAGGAGCCAATATGAGCATCCAGGTTCCGCTATTGGTTATTGACCAGAGACGTGTATCGGTCATGTCTACATAGTTCTCGAACCCGTAGGGTCCGCACGCTTAAAGTTTTGATGACAGTTATATTATGAGTTTATGAGTTTTGATGTACCGAAGGTTGTTCAGAGTCCCGGATGTGATCACGGACATGACGAGGAGTCTCGAAATGGTCGAGACATGAAGATTGATATATTGGAGGCCTATATTTGGATATCGGAAGTGTTCCGGGTGAAATCGGGATTTTACCGGAGTACCGAGGGGTTACCGGAACCCCCCGGGGGGTTAATGGGCCATAGTGGGCCTTAGTGGAGAAGAGGAGTGGCGGCCAGGGCAAGGGCCGTGTGCCCCTCCCCCCTAGTCCGAATAGGACAAGGAGAGGGGGCGGCGCCCCCCTTTCCTTCTTCTCCTCCACTTCTTCCCCCCCTTCTCCTATTCCAACAAGGAAGGGAGGGAGTAGGACTCCTCCTGGCGCGCCTCCTCCTGGCCGGCCGCACCTTCCCCCCTTGCTCCTTTATATACGGGGGCAGGGGGCACCCTAGAGACACAACAATTGATCGTTTGATCTTTTAGCCGTGTGCGGTGCCCCCCTCCACCATAGATCACCTCGATAATATTGTAGCAGTGCTTAGGCGAAGCCCTGCGTCGGTAGAACATCATCATCGTCACCACACCGTCGTGCTGACGAAACTCTCCCTCAACACTCGGCTGGATCGGAGTTCAAGGGACGTCATCGGGCTGAACGTGTGCTGAACTCGGAGGTGCCGTGTGTTCGGTACTTGATCGGTCGGATATTGAAGACGTACGACTACATCAACCGCGTTGTCCTAACGCTTCCGCTTTCGGTCTACGAGGGTACGTGGACAACACTCTTCCCTCTCGTTGCTATGCATCACCATGATCTTGCGTGTGCGTAGGATTTTTTTTGAAATTACTATGTTCCCCAACAGTGGCATCTGAGCCAGGTTTTCTGCGTAGATGTCATATGCACGTGTAGAACACATGTGAGTTGTGGGCGATATAAGTCATACTGCTTACCAGCATGTCATACTTTGGTTCGGCGGTATTGTTGGATGAAGCGGCCCGGACCGACATTACGCGTACGCTTACGCGAGACTGGTTCTACCGACATGCTTTGCACACAGGTGGCTGGCGGGTGTCAGTTTATCCAACTTTAGTTGAATCGAGTGTGGCTACGCCCGGTCCTTGCGAAGGTTAAAACAGCACCAACTTGACAAACTATCGTTGTGGTTTTGATGCGTAGGTAAGAACAGTTCTTGCTAAGCCCAGTAGCAGCCACGTAAAACTTGCAACGACAAAGTAGAGGACGTCTAACTTGTTTTTGCAGGGCATGTTGTGATGTGATATGGTCAAGACATGATGCTAAATTTTATTGTATGAGATGATCATGTTTTGTAACCGAGTTATCGGCAATTGGCAGGAGCCATATGGTTGTCGCTTTATTGTATGCAATGCAATCGCCCTGTAATGCTTTACTTTATCACTAAGCGGTAGCGATAGTCGTAGAAGCATAAGATTGGCGAGACGACAACGATGCTACGATGGAGATCAAGGTGTCGCGCCGGTGACGATGGTGATCATGACGGTGCTTCGGAGATGGAGATCACAAGCACAAGATGATGATGGCCATATCATATCACTTATATTGATTGCATGTGATGTTTATCTTTTATGCATCTTATCTTGCTTTGATTGACGGTAGCATTATAAGATGATCTCTCACTAAATTTCAAGATAAAAGTGTTCTCCCTGAGTATGCACCGTTGCCAAAGTTCGTCGTGCCCAGACACCACGTGATGATCGGGTGTGATAAGCTCTACGTCCATCTACAACGGGTGCAAGCCAGTTTTGCACACGCAGAATACTCAGGTTAAACTTGACGAGCCTAGCATATGCAGATATGGCCTCGGAACACTGAGACCGAAAGGTCGAGCGTGAATCATATAGTAGATATGATCAACATAGTGATGTTCACCATTGAAAGCTACTCCATTTCACGTGATGATCGGTTATGGTTTAGTTGATTTGGATCACGTGATCACTTAGAGGATTAGAGGGATGTCTATCTAAGTGGGAGTTCTTAAGTAATATGATTAATTGAACTTAAATTTATCATGAACTTAGTACCTGATAGTATCTTGCTTGTCTATGTTGATTGTAGATAGATGGCCCGTGCTGTTGTTCCGTTGAATTTTAATGCGTTCCTTGAGAAAGCAAAGTTGAAAGATGATGGTAGCAATTACACGGACTGGGTCCGTAACTTGAGGATTATCCTCATTGCTGCACAGAAGAATTACGTCTGGAAGCACCGCTAGGTGCCAAACCTGCTGCAGGAGCAACACCAGATGTTATGAACGTCTGGCAGAGCAAAGCTGATGACTACTCGATAGTTCAGTGTGCCATGCTTTACGGCTTAGAACCGGGACTTCAACGACGTTTTGAACGTCATGGAGCATATGAGATGTTCCAGGAGTTGAAGTTAATATTTCAAGCAAATGCCCGGATTGAGAGATATAAAGTCTCCAATAAGTTCTACAGCTGCAAGATGGAGGAGAATAGTTCTGTCAGTGAGCATATACTCAAAATGTCTGGGTATAACAATCACTTGATTCAACTGGGAGTTAATCTTCCGGATGATAGCGTCATTGACAGAATTCTTCAATCACTGCCACCAAGCTACAAGAGCTTCGTGATGAACTATCACATGCAAGGGATGGATAAGACGATTCCCGAGCTCTTCGCAATGCTAAAGGCTACGGAGGTAGAAATCAAGAAGGAGCATCAAGTGTTGATGATCAATAAGACCACCAGTTTCAAGAAAAAGGGCAAAGGGAAGATGAAGGGGAACTTCAAGAAGAACAGCAAGCAAGTTGCTGCTCAAGAGAAGAAACCCAAGTCTGGACCTAAGCCTGAGACTGAGTGCTTCTACTGCAAGCAGACTGGTCACTGGAAGCAGAACTGCCCCAAGTATTTGGCGGATAAGAAGGATGGCAAGGTGAACAAAGGTATATGTGATATACATGTTATTGATGTGTACCTTACTAGAGCTCGCAGTAGCACCTGGGTATTTGATACTGGTTCTGTTGCTAATATTTGCAACTCGAAATAGGGACTACGGATTAAGCGAACACTGGCCAAGGACGAGGTGACGATGCGCGTGGGAAACGGTTCCAAAGTCGATGTGATCGCCGTCGGCACGCTACCTCTACATCTACCTTCGGGATTAGTATTAGACCTAAATAATTGTTATTTGGTGCCAGCGTTGAGCATGAACATTATATCTGGATCTTGTTTGATGCGAGACGGTTATTCATTTAAATCAGAGAATAATGGTTGTTCTATTTATATGAGTAATATCTTTTATGGTCATGCACCCTTGAAGAGTGGTCTATTTTTGATGAATCTCGATAGTAGTGATACACATATTCATAATGTTGAAGCCAAAAGATGCAGAGTTGATAATGATAGTGCAACTTATTTGTGGCACTGCCGTTTAGGTCATATCGGTGTAAAGCGCATGAAGAAACTCCATACTGATGGACTTTTGGAACCACTTGATTATGAATCACTTGGTACTTGCGAACCGTGCCTCATGGGCAAGATGACTAAAACGCCGTTCTCCGGAACTATGGAGAGAGCAACAGATTTGTTGGAAATCATACACACAGATGTATGTGGTCCGATGAATGTTGAGGCTCGCGGCGGGTATCGTTATTTTCTCACCTTCACAGATGATTTAAGCAGATATGGGTATATCTACTTAATGAAACATAAGTCTGAAACATTTGAAAAGTTCAAAGAATTTCAGAGTGAAGTTGAAAATCATCGTAACAAGAAAATAAAGTTTCTACGATCTGAGCGTGGAGGAGATTATTTGAGTTACGAGTTTGGTCTACATTTGAAACAATGCAGAATAGTTTCGCAACTCACGCCACCCGGAACACCACAGCGTAATGGTGTGTCCGAACGTCATAATAGTACTTTACTAGATATGGTGCGATCTGTGATGTCACTAATTTACCGCTATCCTTTTGGGGTTATGCTTTAGAGACGGTTGCATTCACGTTAAATAGGGCACCATCGAAATCCGTTGAGACGACGCCTTATGAACTGTGGTTTGGCAAGAAACCAAAGTTGCCGTTTCTTAAAGTTTGGGGTTGCGATGCTTATGTGAAAAAGCTTCAACCTGATAAGCTCGAACCCAAATCGGAGAAATGTGTCTTCATAGGATACCCAAAGGAGACTGTTGGGTACACCTTCTATCACAGATCCGAAGGCAAGACATTCGTTGCTAAGAATGGATCCTTTCTAGAGAAGGAGTTTCTCTCGAAAGAAGTGAGTGGGAGGAAAGTAGAACTTGATGAGGTAACTGTACCTGCTCCCTTATTGGAAAGTAGTTCATCACAGAAAACTGGTTCCTGTGACGCCTACACCAATTAGTGAGGAAGTTAATGATGATGATCATGGAAACTCAGATCAAATTGTTACTGAACCTCGTAGGTCAACCAGAGTAAGATCCGCACCAGAGTGGTACGGTAATCCTGTTCTGGAGGTTATGTTACTAGACCATGACGAACCTACGAACTATGAGAAGCGATGGTGAGCCCAGATTCCGCAAAATGGCTTGAGGCCATGAAATCTGAGATGGGATCCATGTATGAGAACAAAGTGTGGACTTTGGTTGACTTGCCCAATGATCGGCAAGCCATTGAGAATAAATGGATCTTCGAGAAGAAGACTGACGCTGACGTTAATGTTACTGTCTATAAAGCTCGACTTGTTGCAAAAGGTTTTCGTCAAGTTCAAGGGATTGACTATGATGAGACTTTCTCACCCGTAGCGATGCTTAAGTCTGTCCGAATCATGTTAGCAATTGCCGCATTTTATGATTATGAAATTTGGCAAATGGATGTCAAAACTGCATTCCTGAATGGATTTCTGGAAGAAGAGTTGTATATGATGCAACTAGAAGGTTTTGTCGATCCAAAGGGAGCTAACAAAGTGTGCAAGCTCCAGCGATCCATTTATGGACTGGTGCAAGCCTCTCGGAGTTGGAATAAATGCTTTGATAGTGTGATCAAAGCATTTGGTTTTGTATAGACTTTTGGAGAAGCATGTATTTACAAGAAAGTGAGTGGGAGCTCTGTAGCATTTCTAATATTATATGTGGATGACATAATGTTGATTGGAAATGATATAGAATTTCTGGATAGCATAAAGGGATACTTGAATAAGAGTTTTTCAATGAAAGACCTCGGTGAAGCTGCTTATGTATTGGGCATCAAGATCTATAGAGATATATCAAGACGCTTAATTGGACTTTCACAAAGCACATACCTTGACAAAGTTTTGAAGAAGTTCAAAATGGATCAAGCAAAGAAAGGGTTCTTGCCTGTGTTACAAGGTGTGAAGTTGAGTAAGACTCAATGCCCGACCACTGCAGAAGATAGAGAGAAAATGAAAGATGTTCCCTATGCTTCAACCATAGGCTCTATCATGTATGCAATGCTGTGTACCAGACCTGATGTGTGCCTTGCTATAAGTCTAGCAGGGAGTTACCAAAGTAATCCAGGAGTGGATCACTGGACAACGGTCAAGAACATCCTGAAATACCCGAAAAGGACTAAGGATATGTTTCTCGTTTATGGAGGTGACAAAGAGCTAGTCGTAAATGGTTACGTCGATGCAAGCTTTGACACTGATCCGGATGATTCTAAATCGCAAACCAGATACGTGTTTACATTGAACGGTGGAGCTGTCAGTTGGTGCAGTTCTAAACAAAGCGTCATGGCGGGATCTACGTGTGAAGCGGAGTACATAGCTACTTCAGAAGCAGCAAATGAAGGAGTCTGGATGAAGGAGTTCATATCCGATCTAGGTGTCATACCTAGTGCATCGGGTCCAATGAAAATCTTTTGTGACAATACTGGTGCAATTGCCTTGGCGAAGGAATCCAGATTTCATAAGAGAACCAAGCACATCAAGAGACGCTTCAATTCCATCCGGGATCTAGTCCAAGTGGGAGACTTAGAAATTTGCAAGATACGTACGGATATGAATGTTGTAGACCCGTTGACTAAGCCTCTTCAACGAGAAAAACATGATCAGCACCAAGGCTCCATGGGTGTTAGAATCATTACTGTGTAATCTAGATTATTGACTCTAGTGCAAGTGGGAGACTGGAGGAAATATGCCCTAGAGGCAATAATAAAGTTATTATTTATTTCCTTATATATCATGATAAATGTTTATTATTCATGCTAGAATTGTATTAACCGGAAACATAGTACTTGTGTGAATACATAGACAAACAGAGTGTCACTAGTATGCCTCTACTTGACTAGCTCGTTGATCAAAGATGGTTATGTTTCCTAGCCATTGGCATGATTTGTCATTTGATTAACGGGATCACATCATTAGGAGCATGATGTGATTGACTTGACACATTCCGTTAGCTTAGCACTCGATTGTTTAGTATGTTGCTATTGCTTTCTTCATGACTTATAGATGTTCCTATGACTATGAGATTGTGCAACTCCCGTTTACCGGAGGAACACTTTGTGTGCTACCAAACGTCACAACGTAACTGGGTGATTACAAAGGTGCTCTACAGGTGTCTTCGAAGGTACTTGTTGGGTTGGCGTATTTCGAGATTATGATTTGTCACTTCGATAGTCAGAGAGGTATCTCTGGGCCCACTCGATAATGCACATCACTTAAGCCTTGCAAGCATTGCAACTAATGAGTTAGTTGCAGGATGATTATTACGGAACGAGTAAAGAGACTTACCGGTAACGAAATTGAACTAGGTATTGAGATACCGACGATCGAATCTCGGGCAAGTAAGATACCGATGACAAAGGGAACAACGTATGTTGTTATGCGGTCTGGCCGATAAAGATCTTCGTAGAATATGTAGGAGCCAATATGAGCATCCAGGTTCCGCTATTGGTTATTGACCAGAGATGTGTCTCGGTCATGTCTACATAGTTCTCGAACCCGTAGGGTCCGCACGCTTAAAGTTTCGATGACAGTTATATTATGAGTTTATGAGTTTTGATGTACCGACGGTTGTTCGGAGTCCCGGATGTGATCACGGACATGACGAGGAGTCTCGAAATGGTCGAGACACGAAGATTGATATATTGGAAGCCTATATTTGGATATCGGAAGTGTTCCGGGTGAAATCGGGATTTTACCGGAGTACCGAGGGGTTACCGGAACCCCCCGGGGGGTTACCGGAACCCCCCGGGGGGTTAATGGGCCATAGTGGGCCTTATTGGAGAAGAGGAGAGGCGGCCAGGGCAAGGGCCGCGCGCCCCTGCCCCCTAGTCCGAATAGGACAAGGAGAGGGGGCGGCGCCCCCTTTCCTTCTTCTCCTCCACTTCTTTCCCCCCTTCTCCTATTCCAACAAGGAAGGGAGGGAGTCCTACTCCCGGTGGGAGTAGGACTCCTCCTGGCGCGCCTCCTCCTGGCCGGCCGCACCTCCCACCCTTGCTGCTTTATATACGGGGGCAGGGGGCACCCTAGAGACACAACAATTGATCGTTTGATCTTTTAGCCGTGTGCGGTGCCCCCCTCCACCATAGTCCACCTCGATAATACTGCAGCGGTGCTTAGGCGAAGCCCTGCGTCGGTAGAACATCATCATCGTCACCACGCCGTCGTGCTGACGAAACTCTCCCTCAACACTCGGCTGGATCGGAGTTCGAGGGACGTCATCGGGCTGAACGTGTGCTGAACTCGGAGGTGCCGTGCGTTCGGTACTTGATTGGTCGGATCATGAAGACGTACGACTACATCAACCGCGTTGTGCTAACGCTTCCGCTTTCGGTCTACGAGGGTACATGGACAACACTCTCCCCTCTCATTGCTATGCATCACCATGATCTTGCATGTGCGTAGGAATTTTTTTGAAATTACTACGTTCCCCAACATCATTCATAGCTTAGGATTCCCTTCGTGCCGACACGAGGGAGGAGGGGGGCAGCTAGTGTTGGGAATCGTAGCATAATTTTAAAATTTTCCTACGCTCACCAAGATCCATCTATGGAGTATACTAGCAACGAGGGGAAAGGTGTGCATCTACATACCCTTGTAGATCGCGAGCGGAAGCGTTCCAATGAACGTGGATGACGGAGTCGTACTCGCCGTGATTCAAATCACCGATGACCGAGTGTCGAACGGATGGCACCTCCGCGTTCAACACACGTACGGTGCAGCGACATCTCCTCCTTCTTGATCCAGCAAGGGGAAGGAGAGGTTGATGGAGATCCAGCAGCACGACGGCGTGGTGGTGGATGTAGCGGCTCTCGGCAGGGCTTCGCCGAGCTTCTGCGAGAGGGAGAGGTGTAGCAGGGGAGGAGGGAGGCGCCCAAGGCTGTAATGCTACTGCCCTCCCTCCCCCCTTTATATAGGCCCCCTGGGAGGGGGGGCGCCGGCCAGGATCCCATCTGGATGGGGGGCGGCGGCCAGGGGGGTAACTTACCCCCCAAGTCAAGTGGGGCGCCCCCCCACCCTAGGGTTTCCAACCCTAGGCGTAGGGGGAGGCCCATGGGGGGCGCCCCAGCCCACTATGGGCTGGTTCCCTTCCCACTTCAGCCCATGGGGCCCTCCGGGACAGGTGGCCCCACCCGGTGGACCCCCGGGACCCTTCCGGTGGTCCCGGTACAATACCGATAACCCCCGAAACTTTCCCGGTGGCCGAAACTGGACTTCCTATATATAATTCTTCACCTCCGGACCATTCCGGAACTCCTCGTGACGTCCGGGATCTCATCCGGGACTCCGAACAACTTTCGGGATTCCGCATACTCATATCTCTACAACCCTAGCGTCACCGAACCTTAAGTGTGTAGACCCTACGGGTTCGGGAGACATGCAGACATGACCGAGACGCCTCTCCGGTCAATAACCAACAGCGGGATCTGGATACCCATGTTGGCTCCCACATGTTCCACGATGATCTCATCGGATGAACCACGATGTCGAGGATTCAATCAATCCCGTATACAATTCCCTTTGTCAATCGGTATGTTACTTGCCCGAGATTCGATCGTCGGTATCCCAATACCTTGTTCAATCTCGTTACCGGCAAGTCTCTTTACTCGTACCGCAATGCATGATCCCGTGACTAACGCCTTAGTCACATTGAGCTCATTATGATGATGCATTACCGAGTGGGCCCAGAGATACCTCTCCGTCATACGGAGTGACAAATCCCAGTCTCGATCCGTGCCAACCCAACAGACACTTTCGGAGATACCCGTAGTGCACCTTTATAGTCACCCAGTTACGTTGTGACGTTTGGCACACCCAAAGCACTCCTACGGTATCCGGGAGTTGCACGATCTCATGGTCTAAGGAAAAGATACTTGACATTGGAAAAGCTCTAGCAAACGAAACTACACGATCTTTTATGCTATGCTTAGGATTGGGTCTTGTCCATCACATCATTCTCCTAATGATGTGATCCCGTTATCAATGACATCCAATGTCCATAGTCAGGAAACCATGACTATCTGTTGATCAACGAGCTAGTCAACTAGAGGCTTACTAGGGACACGTTGTGGTCTATGTATTCACACATGTATTACGATTTCCGGATAACACAATTATAGCATGAACAATAGACAATTATCATGAACAAAGAAATATAATAATAACCATTTATTATTGCCTCTAGGGCATATTTCCAACAGTCTCCCACTTGCACTAGAGTCAATAATCTAGTTACATTGTGATGAATCGAACACCCATTGCGTCCTGGTGTTGATCATGTTTTGCCCTAGGGAGAGGTTTAGTCAACGGATCTGCTACATTCAGGTCCGTATGTACTTTACAAATATCTATGTCTCCATTTTGAACACTTTCACGAATGGAGTTGAAGCGACGCTTGATATGCCTGGTCTTCCTGTGAAACCTGGGCTCCTTCGCAAGGGCAATAGCTCCAGTGTTGTCACAGAAGAGAGTCATCGGGCCCGACGCATTGGGAATCACCCCTAGGTCGGTAATGAACTCCTTCATCCAGACTGCTTCCTGTGCTGCCTCCGAGGCTGCCATGTACTCCGCTTCACATGTAGATCCCGCCACGACGCTTTGCTTGCAACTGCACCAGCTTACTGCTCCTCCATTCAAAATATACACGTATCCGGTTTGTGACTTCGAGTCATCCAGATCTGTGTCGAAGCTAGCGTCGACGTAACCCTTTACGACGAGCTCTTCGTCACCTCCATAAACGAGAAACATATCCTTAGTCCTCTTCAGGTACTTCAGGATATTCTTGACCGCTGTCCAGTGTTCCATGCCGGGATTACTTTGGTACCTTCCTACCAAACTTACGGCAAGGTTTACATCAGGTCTGGTACACAGCATGGCATACATAATAGACCCTATGGCCGAGGCATAGGGGATGACACTCATCTTTTCTCTATCTTCTGCCGTGGTCGGGCATTGAGCCGTGCTCAATTGCACACCTTGCAATACAGGCAAGAACCCCTTCTTGGACTGATCCATATTGAACTTCTTCAATATCTTGTCAAGGTATGTACTCTGTGAAAGACCAATGAGGCGTCTTGATCTATCTCTATAGATCTTGATGCCTAATATATAAGCAGCTTCTCCAAGGTCCTTCATTGAAAAACACTTATTCAAATAGGCCTTTATACTTTCCAAGAATTCTATATCATTTCCCATCAATAGTATGTCATCCACATATAATAAGAGAAATGCTACAGAGCTCCCACTCACTTTCTTGTAAACACAGGCTTCTCCATAAGTCTGTGTAAACCCAAACGCTTTGATCATCTCATCAAAGCGAATGTTCCAACTCCGAGATGCTTGCACCAGCCCATAGATTGAGCGCTGGAGCTTGCATACTTTGTTAGCATTCTTAGGATCGACAAAACCTTCCGGCTGCATCATATACAACTCTTCCTTAAGGAAGCCATTAAGGAATGCCGTTTTGACGTCCATCTGCCATATCTCATAATCATAGTATGCGGCAATTGCTAACATGATTCGGACGGACTTCAGCTTCGCTACGGGTGAGAAAGTCTCATCGTAGTCAACCCCTTGAACTTGTCGATAACCCTTAGCGACAAGTCGAGCCTTATAGATGGTCACATTACCATCCGCGTCTGTCTTCTTCTTAAAGATCCATTTGTTTTCTATGGCTCGCCGATCATCGGGCAAGTCAGTCAAAGTCCATACTTCGTTTTCATACATGGATCCTATCTCGGATTTCATGGCTTCTAGCCATTTGTCGGAATCCGGGCCCGCCATCGCTTCTTCATAGTTCGAAGGTTCACCGTTGTCTAACAACATGATTTCCAGGACAGGGTTGCCGTACCACTCTGGTGCGGAACGTGTCCTTGTGGACCTACGAAGTTCAGTAGTAACTTGATCCGAAGCTTCATGATCATCATCATTAACTTCCTCCCCAGTCGGTGTAGGCACCACAGGAACATTTTCCCGCGCTGCGCTACTTTCCGGTTCGGAAGGGGTGACTATCACCTCATCAAGTTCCACTTTCCTCCCACTCAATTCTTTCGAGAGAAACTCCTTCTCCAGAAAGGACCCGTTCTTGGCAACGAAGATCTTGCCTTCGGATCTGAGGTAGAAGGTATACCCAATGGTTTCCTTAGGGTATCCTATGAAGACGCATTTCTCCGACTTGGGTTCGAGCTTTTCAGGTTGAAGTTTCTTGACATAAGCATCGCATCCCCAAACTTTTAGAAACGACAGCTTAGGTTTCTTCCCAAACCATAATTCATACGGTGTCGTCTCAACGGATTTCGACGGAGCCCTATTTAAAGTGAATGCGGCAGTCTCTAAAGCATAGCCCCAAAATGAGAGCGGTAAATCGGTAAGAGACATCATAGATCGCACCATATCCAATAGAGTGCGATTACGACGTTCGGACACACCGTTTCTCTGAGGTGTTCCAGGCGGCGTGAGTTGTGAAACTATTCCACATTTCCTTAAGTGTGTACCAAACTCGTGACTTAAATATTCTCCACCACGATCTGATCGTAAGAATTTTATTTTCCTGTCACGTTGATTCTCAACCTCACTCTGAAATTCCTTGAACTTTTCAAAGGTTTCAGACTTGTGTTTCATTAGGTAGACATACCCATATCTACTTAAGTCATCAGTGAGAGTGAGAACATAACGATATCCTCCGCGAGCCTCAACACTCATTGGACCGCACACATCGGTATGTATGATTTCCAATAAGTTGGTTGCTCGCTCCATTGTTCCGGAGAACGGAGTCTTGGTCATCTTACCCATGAGGCATGGTTCGCACGTGTCAAATGATTCGTAATCAAGAGACTCCAAAAGTCCATCTGCATGGAGCTTCTTCATGCGCTTGACACCAATGTGACCAAGGCGGCAGTGCCACAAGTATGTGGGACTATCGTTATCAACTTTACATCTTTTGGTATTCACACTATGAATATGTGTAACATCACGTTCGAGATTCATCAAGAATAAACCATTAACCAGCGGGGCATGACCATAAAACATATCTCTCATATAAATAGAACAACCATTATTCTCGGATTTAAATGAGTAGCCATCTCGAATTAAACGAGATCCAGATACAATGTTCATGCTCAAAGCTGGCACTAAATAACAATTATTGAGGTTTAAAACTAATCCCGTAGGTAGATGCAGAGGTAGCGTGCCGACGGCGATCACATCGACCTTGGAACCATTCCCGACGCGCATCGTCACCTCGTCCTTCGCCAGTCTCCGTTTATTCCGTAGTTCCTGTTTTGAGTTACAAATATGAGCAACCGCACCGGTATCAAATACCCAGGAGCTACTACGAGTACTGGTAAGGTACACATCAATTACATGTATATCACATATACCTTTGGTGTTGCCGGCCTTCTTGTCCGCTAAGTATTTGGGGCAGTTCCGCTTCCAGTGACCACTTCCCTTGCAATAAAAGCACTCAGTTTCAGGCTTGGGTCCATTCTTTGACTTCTTCCCAGTAACTGGCTTACCGGGCGCGGCAACTCCCTTGCCGTCCTTCTTGAAGTTCTTCTTACCCTTGCCCTTCTTGAACTTAGTGGTTTTATTCACCATCAACACTTGATGTTCTTTTCTGATCTCCACCTCCGCTGATTTCAGCATTGAATATACCTCGGGAATGGTCTTTTCCATCCCCTGCATATTGAAGTTCATCACAAAGCTCTTGTAGCTTGGTGGAAGCGACTGAAGGATTCTGTCAATGACCGCATCATCCGGGAGATTAACTCCCAGCTGAGACAAGCGGTTGTGCAACCCAGACATTCTGAGTATGTGCTCACTAACAGAACTATTCTCCTCCATTTTACAGCTGAAGAACTTGTCGGAGACTTCATATCTCTCGACCCGGGCATGAGCTTGGAAAACCATTTTCAGCTCCTCGAACATCTCATATGCTCCATGTTTCTCAAAACGCTTTTGGAGACCCGGTTCTAAGCTGTAAAGCATGCCGCACTGAACGAGGGAGTAATCATCAGCACGCTGCTGCCAAGCGTTCATAACGTCTTGGTTCTCTGGGATTGGTGCTTCACCTAGCGGTGCTTCTAGGACATAATCTTTCTTGGCTGCTATGAGGATGATCCTCAGGTTCCGGACCCAGTCCGTATAGTTGCTGCCATCATCTTTCAGCTTGGTTTTCTCTAGGAACGCGTTGAAATTGAGGACAACGTGGGCCATTTGATCTACAAGACATAGTGTAAAGATTTTAGACTAAGTTCATGATAATTAAGTTCATCTAATCAAATTACTCAATGAACTCCCACTCAGATAGACATCCCTCTAGTCATCTAAGTGAAACATGATCCGAGTTAACTAGGCCGTGTCCGATCATCACGTGAGACGGACTAGTCAAGATCGGTGAACATCTCCATGTTGATCGTATCTTCTATACGACTCATGCTCGACCTTTCGGTCCTCCGTGTTCCGAGGCCATGTCTGTACATGCTAGGCTCGTCAAGTCAACCTAAGTGTATTGCGTGTGTTCCGAGGCCATGTCTGTACATGCTAGGCTCGTCAACACCCGTTGTATGCGAACGTTAGAATCTATCACACCCGATCATCACGTGGTGCTTCGAAACAACGAACCTTCGCAACGGTGCACAGTTAGGGGGAACACTTTCTTGAAATTATCATAAGGGATCATCTTACTTACTACCGTCGTTCTAAGCAAATAAGATGCAAAAACATGATAAACATCACATGCAATCAAATAGTGACATGATATGGCCAATATCATTATGCTCCTTTGATCTCCATCTTCGGGGCACCATGATCATCTTCGTCACCGGCATGACACCATGATCTCCATCATCATGATCTCCATCATTGTGTCTTCATGAAGTCGTCACGCCAACGATTACTTCTACTTCTATGGCTAACGCGTTTAGCAACAAAGTAAAGTAATTTACATGGCGTTATTCAATGACACGCAGGTCATACAAAATAATAAAGACAACTCCTATGGCTCCTGCCGGTTGTCATACTCATCGACATGCAAGTCGTGATTCCTATTACAAGAATATGATCAATCTCATACATCACATATATCATTCATCACATCTTCTGGCCATATCACATCACATAGCACATGCTGCAAAAACAAGTTAGACGTCCTCTAATTGTTGTTGCAAGTTTTTACGTGGTTTGTAGGTTTCTAGCAAGAACGTTTCTTACCTACGTATGACCACAACGTGATTTGCCAATTTCTATTTACCCTTCATAAGGACCCTTTTCATCGAATCCGTTCCGACTAAAGTAGGAGAGACAGACACCCGCTAGCCACCTTATGCAACTAGTGCATGTCAGTCGGTGGAACCTGTCTCACGTAAGCGTACGTGTAAGGTCGGTCCGGGCCGCTTCATCCTACAATACCGCCGAAACAAGATACGACTAGTAGCGGCAAGAAGAATTGGCAACATCAACGCCCACAACTGCTTTGTGTTCTACTCGTGCATAGTAACTACGCATAGGCCTGGCTCATGATGCCACTGTTGGGAATCGTAGCATAATTTTAAAATTTTCCTACGCTCACCAAGATCCATCTATGGAGTATACTAGCAACGAGGGGAAAGGAGTGCATCTACATACCCTTGTAGATCGCGAGCGGAAGCGTTCCAATGAACGTGGATGACGGAGTCGTACTCGCCGTGATTCAAATCACCGATGACCGAGTGCCGAACGGACGGCACCTCCGCGTTCAACACACGTACGGTGCAGCGACATCTCCTCCTTCTTGATCCAGCAAGGGGAAGGAGAGGTTGATGGAGATCCAGCAGCACGACGGCGTGGTGGTGGATGTAGCGGCTCTCGGCAGGGCTTCGCCGAGCTTCTGCGAGAGGGAGAGGTGTAGCAGGGGAGGAGGGAGGCGCCCAAGGCTGTTATGCTACTGCCCTCCCTCCCCCCTTTATATAGGCCCCCTGGGAGGGGGGGCGCCGGCCAGGATCCCATCTGGATGGGGGGGGCGGCCAGGGGGGTAACTTACCCCCCAAGTCAAGTGGGGCGCCCCCCACCCTAGGGTTTCCAACCCTAGGCGCAGGGGGGAGGCCCATGGGGGGCGCCCCAGCCCACTATGGGCTGGTTCCCTTCCCACTTCAGCCCATGGGGCCCTCCGGGACAGGTGGCCCCACCCGGTGGACCCCCGGGACCCTACCGGTGGTCCCGGTACAATACCGATAACCCCCGAAACTTTCCCGATGGCCGAAACTGGACTTCCTATATATAATTCTTCACCTCCGGACCATTCCGGAACTCCTCGTGACGTCCGGGATCTCATCCGGGACTCCGAACAACTTTCGGGTTTCCGCATACTCATATCTCTACAACCCTAGCGTCACCGAACCTTAAGTGTGTAGACCCTACGGGTTCGGGAGACATGCAGACATGACCGAGACGCCTCTCCGGTCAATAACCAACAGCGGGATCTGGATACCCATGTTGGCTCCCACATGTTCCACGATGATCTCATCGGATGAACCACGATGTCGAGGATTCAATCAATCCCGTATACAATTCCCTTTGTCAATCGGTATGTTACTTGCCCGAGATTCGATCGTCGGTATCCCAATACCTTGTTCAATCTCGTTACCGGCAAGTCTCTTTACTCGTACCGCAATGCATGATCCCGTGACTAACGCCTTAGTCACATTGAGCTCATTATGATGATGCATTACCGAGTGGGCCCAGAGATACCTCTCCGTCATACGGAGTGACAAATCCCAGTCTCGATCCGTGCCAACCCAACAGACACTTTCGGAGATACCCGTAGTGCACCTTTATAGTCACCCAGTTACGTTGTGACGTTTGGCACACCCAAAGCACTCCTACGGTATCCGGGAGTTGCATGATCTCATGGTCTAAGGAAAAGATACTTGACATTGGAAAAGCTCTAGCAAACGAAACTACACGATCTTTTATGCTATGCTTAGGATTGGGTCTTGTCCATCACATCATTCTCCTAATGATGTGATCCCGTTATCAATGACATCCAATGTCCATAGTCAGGAAACCATGACTATCTGTTGATCAACGAGCTAGTCAACTAGAGGCTTACTAGGGACACGTTGTGGTCTATGTATTCACACATGTATTACGATTTCCGGATAACACAATTATAGCATGAACAATAGACAATTATCATGAACAAAGAAATATAATAATAACCATTTATTCTTGCCTCTAGGGCATATTTCCAACAGCTAGCTACTTCGCACTTTGATAGGTGAACCTCAGTTGAGGGGGAGGGGGCTGAGGGAGTCTTGGATTAGGGGGTCCTCGGACGGCCGGACTATATTCTTTAGCCGGACTGTTGGACTATGAAGATACAAGATTGAAGACTTCGTCCCGTGTCCGGATGGGACTCTCCTTGGCGTGGAAGGCAAGCTTGGCAATACGGATATGTAGATCTCCTCCCTTGTAACCGACTCTGTGTAACCCTAGCCCCCTCCGGTGTCTATATAAACCGGAGGGTTTAGTGCGTAGGACAACAACAATCATACCATAGGCTAGCTTCTAGGGTTTAGCCTCTACGATCTCGTGGTAGATCAACTCTTGTAATACTCATATCATCAAGATCAATCAAGCAGGAAGTAGGGTATTACCTCCATCAAGAGGGCCCGAACCTGGGTAAACATCGTGTCCCCCGCCTCCTGTTACCATCCGCCTTAGACGCACAATTCGGGACCCCCTACCCGAGATCCGCTGATTTTTTTTGACCTGGGAGATCCGCCGGATTTGACACCGACATTGGTGCTTTCATTGGGAGTTCCACTGTGCCGTCACCATAAGGCTTGATGGCTCCTTCGATCATCGGCAACGATGCGATCCACGGTGAGGCTTTCCTCCCCGGACAGATCTTCGTATTCGGCGGCTTCGTACTGCGGGCCAACTCGCTTGGCCATCTGGAGCAGATCGAGAGCTACGCCCCTGGCCATCAGGTCAGGTTCGGAAACTTGAACTATACTGCCGACATCAGCGGAGACTTGATCTTCGATGGATTCGAGCCCATGTCAGGTACGCCGCACAATCACGACGAGCATGACTTAACTCTGCCGTCGGACAGCGTTCGGGAGATCACACCTGCAACTACTCCGGCCCTCAATCCGGAACAAATTGCGCCACCTGAGGACGGGTGGATAGACCCCGCCACCGAGGCCGCACTCTCAGTGGCGATAGAGCCGAATACTGACTTCACCTCCTATGAGAGCCGTGTTGCCGAACCGTTGGATTCGTCCCCGGCCACGGGCTCCGAGCCGCTTGCGTCCGTGCCTATTGAATCCGATTGGGCACCGATCATGGAGTTTACCTCCGCGGATATCTTTCAGCACTCGCCTTTTGGCGATGTGCTAAATTCATTAAGGTCTCTCTCCTTGTCAGGGGAACCTTGGCCGAACTATGTCCGGCTAGAATGGGATGCGGACGGCGAAGAAATTCGCTCCCCACCCACCACCCACTTAGTAGCCACTGTCGACGATTTAACCGACATGCTCGACTTCGACTCCGAAGACATCGACGGTATGGACGACGACGCAGGAGACGATCAGGAACTACCGCCCACAGGGCGCTGGACAGCCACCTCATCACATGATATATATATATGGTGGATACACCCAAAGAAAACAATGACGAGGAATGGAAGGATGTAGCGAAGGATAGCTCCCTCGAGAAGCAACCAAAGCGACGGCGTAGGCGCCGCTCCAAATCCCGCCTCGGCAAAAACAGCGATAACAGCACAAGAAAAAATAACACCACGGTCGACTCTAGAGGAAACGACGACCACATTGACCCAGCAATAGAGCAGGATGAACCAGTAAACGGCGAACATAGTACGGAGCCGCTGTCCAATCACGTCGACGCCGAGGATAAAGCTCATCAACCTCTCTCTGAAGAGGAAAACAGTCCGGACGACGACGCACACAGGAACGTGGAACAGGAGAACCTCTGTAGAAGGCTTATTGCCACCGCAAGGAGTCTGAAGAAGCAAAAGCAAAGGCTTAAGGCCGCGCAAAATACGCTCAACAGTAAATGGAACAAAGTGCTCGACACTGAAGAAAAGTATGGTGGTAGTTGCCATACAAAGAGCTACCCAAAGCGCAAGCTGTTGCCTGAGTTCGATGATGAGGCCGTAGAGCCTACACAGCCGAAGAATAAAACGGCGGATCAGCCGGATCGACCACCTCGTGGCCGCCCTCTGGCGGCTAACGAGGCTGCACATAAGTCAACACACGATTTACGTGAGGACTTGCGCCAAAAATCCGGTATGACCAGGTCCATCTATGGATCTAGGAAGCGCGCTCCGGCACAAAATCAAAACCGAACACTACAACCGTCCAAACGCCACGATACATCCAAATACAGGGGTGCCGCACACCCCCTATGCTTCACCGATGACGTACTGGATCATGAATTTCCAGAGGGATTCAAGCCCGTGAACATAGAGGCGTACGACAGAACGACTGACCCTGGAGTCTGGATTGAGTACTTCATCCTCCATATCCATATGGCTCGCGGAGACGATCTCCATGCCATTAAATACTTGCCCCTCAAGTTGAAAGGACCAGCTCGGCACTGGCTGAAGAGCCTCCCCGAAAATTCAATTGGGTTGGGAGGAGCTTGAGGATGCTTTTAGGGCTAATTTTCAAGGGATTTATGTCTGACCTCCAGACGCAGACGATTTAAGTCATATAATTCAACAGCCCGGAGAATCAGCCCGAAAGCTTTTGAACAGATTTCTCACTAAAAAGAACCAAATCGTCGACTGCCCGGACGCCGAAGCCTTAGCAGCTTTCAAACACAGCGTTCGCGACGAATGGCTCGCCAGACACCTCGGTCAAGAAAAACCAAGGACAATGGCAGCCCTAACAAGCCTCATGACCCGCTTTTGCGCGGGCGAAGATAGCTGGCTGGCCCGTAGTAGCACCAGCGACCCAGGCACATCTGAAGTCAGGGATGGTAATGGAAAACCACGACGCAGTAAAAGCAAGCGTCAAAATAACGAAGACAGCCCAGCCAACACGGCGGTAAACGCCTGATTCACGGGCTCTTGACCTGGTCAGTGGAAGAAGCCTTTCAAAGGCAACAGAGATGGACCGTCCAGCCTCAACAAGATTCTAGACAAATTATGTAAGATTCACGGCACCTCCGATAAACTTGCAAATCACACCCATAGAGAATGCTGGGTCTTCAAGTAGGCCGGCAAGCTAACTGCCGAACACAAGGGGAGGGAAACACCAAGTGAAGATGAGGATGAGCCTCGTCAGCAAAGCACTGGGGGACAGAAAAAATTCCCACCAGAGGTCAAAACGGTGAACATGATTCACATAACAAAAAGAAGGAGCAAACATGCACTCCAAGACACATGCGCCGTAGAGCCCGTCACCCCTAAGTTCAACCCTTGGTCGGCCCGCCCAATCACCTTCGATCGCAGGGATCACCTGACCGGAGGATTGGCTGCCTTGGTGCTAGACCCAATTATCGACGGATACCATCTCACCCAAGTCCTTATGGACGGCAGCAGTAGTCTTAATCTGATATATCAGGACACAGTCCGCAAAATGGGGATAGACCCGACAAGAATTAGCCAAAGTAATACTACCTTTAAAGGAGTAATACCAGGCCCAGAGGCCCGATGTACGGGCTCTCTAGTACTAGAGGTTGTATTCGGTTCTCCCGACAACTTCCGAAGTGAAAAATTAACCTTCGACATCGCTCCATTCCGAAGCGGCTATCAAGCACTACTCGGAAGAACAGCTTTCGCTCGTTTTAAGGCAGTACCGCATTACGCTTCTCTTAAGCTCAAGATGCCGGTCTCAGCGGCATCATCACAGTTAGCGGAAATATTGAGCGTTCCTTACGCGCGGAAGAACGTGTGGCGGCTTTAACAGCCGAACACTAAACGGCCTCTCCAACCAGAATAAATGATCGGCCGTCAAGACCGCGGACACGGCTAGACGAGTCCGGCGCATCACTAGCTGTAACAGCTTACATAAACCTGCGATTGGATTGATGGTTATACCCCCATAGGCGGTACCAGGGGCTTCCCGCATGTAAAAAGGACTACAGTTTGGCTCGACCTTACTTATCTTGAATTTTAATGGTTTATTGAGAATAACCATTTTTTCGCACGACAACTTTCACCTAAGTTTTTCTCTTTTATAGATGATAATCGTGCTACACCCTTCCAGGATACGGCACAATGGAGACACAGGCGCAGACGTGCAGCAGGGCCCCGCTCAAAGGTTTCTTTTTAGATTAAGACCCTGTGTAAACCTTTTTTACTGTCTCTTGTTGCTTCACATCCTACGGATACTCAATATAACCGAGAGGGATGCCGATGTTATTGGCATTTCGCCACGTCGGAATAATGCACGTACATGGACACTCGGGGTTCATTATCAAGGGCGTTACTCAGCCCGATATATGTTGTAAAGACCGAATACCTTAGGGAGTGTTCGGCGTCGCGAGTTTGGCCTCATATGCATCAGCTCCGAATCATGTCTTTGTTCAAATGCTGGGTTTGCCCGGCTCCCGCGTTTTGCTACCTTACGTTCCGCTCTATCGGCTAAGGTGGCACCGGGAGAACTACTACAATTGTGCCCTGGTTCATCCGGATGAGCACCTCAGTAGAGAAAGCCGAAAACAGACTGTCATGATAAAGCGCGAGACTGGTCAACCACTCGATGACTTAGCGGAATCTTCGGGATTCCTCCGCATTAACGAAGGGCCGGTTTTCCTGGTCACGTACGTACGCGCCCCGTGCTCGGACGAGCGCGGAAATACCAGAGGCTATATAGTAGCCCCACTGTCAAAATCCTATGGTTAAGTGAAAGTGTTAAAGCAATATAGTCTGATTGCCTCGTTCGCCGCGCTACCACCTCCTTAATGGACCAGGACGTTGGATCAAGTGTGAAGACGCGCTTTTGCGAACACCCCCGCATTATATGCGTGGGGGCTGAAGCCGACGACTGCAAACTTTCAGGATACACACACACACACACACACACACACACACACATAAACGACCGCACAGGAGGCATAATAATACTTTCAGAAAAAAAGTATAAACACAACCTTTATAATTCAAATAACATTGTTCTTACAATGGGGATACATGTCACTAGAACATAATATTCTTTGAGCACTGAGCCTCTATTAAACGAGCGCCTTCGAGGACTTCTTCAAAGTAGTGCTCGGCCGATACTCGGCCTACGGCCGAACTCTGGGTTGCAATAGCGGTGGCCTCCATCTCTGCCCAGTATGTCTTGACACAGGCAAGAGCCATCCATGCACCCTCTATGCACGCCGACCTCTTCATAGCGTCAATATGCGGCACAACACCAAGGAATCGTTGCACTAAGCCAAAATAACCATTCGGCCTTGGTCCTTCCGGCCAAAGATGATCCACAACAGACCTCATGGCAAGCCCGGACAACCTATGGAGCTCGGCCCACTCGGCCATTCGCTCATTTAACAGCAGCGGGCGCACCGGAACATTGAACTGTGACCAGAACAGCTTTTCCACTTCATGATCTTTGAAAAACTCGGCCGCATCAGCAGCACTCGCTGCCAAATCCACGTATGCGTCTGCAGAACTCCATAACTGATCAAGAGGGGCATACTTAGGATCTCCGAACTTCGTCCGCAACAAAAAGGGCTTCCCAGCCGCGATATCTCTGGCTTGACGTAGCTCCTCCTTCGCCGCTCTGATTTTAGAGCGGCCTTCCTTGGCTGCTACCATGGCCTTCTCCAGGTCCGTCGTCTTTGCTCGGCTTTCCTTTTCAAGAACTCGTAACGGTCGGCGACATCTTTCAACTCTACAGCCATCTTGGCTATTTTATCTTTGCTTTGTCAATGCGCAGCCTGTTCGGCTCTCAGCTCTTCGACTGCCTTTAGAGCGGCCGCATCACTCTTCCTGGCTTGTTCCTTGGCTCGGGCAAGTTCCGCCTGAAGGGTCTCCACGGCGGCAGCTCCATCTGCAGTCACAACATATTAAAGATACTAGCATCATGCTCCTTTTAATATGTGTTGATCACCGGAGAAAATACATACCATGTGCCTCATCAAGCCGCTTGTTTACAAGCACGATGTCGGCATCTGCCGCATCAAGTTGCCGCTTCAGCTCGGCAAACTCACCAGTCTGGCTAGCCACCGGACCTTCAGCCACCTGCACATAAAGGCGGCATGATTATTACCTGGGACTATGATCCTCTGTTTGCCGCCGTTTTCGACAGCAACCAGAGTCTTAGGGGCTACTATCTGCATAGGGCACACCTAGCGTGTGCGGTACCATGAAAAATATATACTACTTTGCGTACCTCAAAGCCTCTCAGCAGGCTCATAAAAGCTTCATGCAACCCGCTTTCGGCGGATGAAATCCTCTCAACCACCGTACCCATTAGCATACGATGCGCTTCTGAGATAGCTGCTTGCTCCAGAAGATTCATCAGTGCGTCTGGTCGCGCACCGGACAGTCCCGGCCTCTTTCTATTGCTCTCCTTAGGAGCTGAATACTCTGGACTTCGGGTGGCCGAAGGGTTACACTCTGGCCTTGGCGGATCAGGAGAAATCCTCCATGACGACACCTCAGGGTCGCCCGCCTCATGAGGCGGGGAGGCATGGGGAGGTGTTTCGCTCTCCGTCATCTCCGGAAGAAGATCCCCCGAAGACGAACTCTGTCGAGAAGGGCTACGATCCGAACTACAAGACACACGCTTCGGTTATTGTCCTCAGAAATAAAGCAGGATATGTTTACTATGGAGTACTTTAGTTTACTTACAGCTCGGTGGAGGGCTGATCCCCTTGCGGGCACTGTGCGGTAAGGATACCCTCCAGGGTAGGACCCTCTGGCGAAGATTTCTTCCCTCATTTGGAAACCATTGTTTCCAAGTCTTCAGAGGCGGTCCTCTTCCTTCCCTGGGGAGAGGGAATTTCAGATTCTTCTCCCCGTTAATCCTCCTTCGCGGAGGCACTAATTCCCCTGGTTTGGATGAATAATGAGTGAGGCCTGCTTTCAGCCTTTTTATTCCCCCCTTTATCTTCCCCTGAGGGCGCTTGATAAGGCGCGAGCTCAAGCATTCTGGCCAGTACTGGATCTGCTGAGCCTTCGGGAAGGGGGCCGAACACCTGATCATCTTCGCCTTTTTACCCAGTCCTGGTCAAAGAGCGAATTTTCAAAATGATGTTGTGATAAATAAAGAGACAGCGTGTTCGGCCGAAGAACTACTTACTTGGGTATCTGGACGATTGCAGCTCAGACCCGCATCCTCGGTGGTGTCCGGACACTTTATTTGTGATCCGAAGAACAATCTGTACATCTCTTCGAGCGTCATGCCGAGGAAGTGTTGAATAGCTCGCGGTCCTTCCGGGTTGAACTCCCACATACGGAGAGGTCGATGTTTGCAAGGCGGGACTCGACGAACTAGCATGACTTGCATTACCGTGACCAGGCTGACATCTCTCTCGAGGAGATCTCGGATGCGACTCTGCAATATCGGCACATCATTTACTGACCCCCAGTCCAGCCCCTTGTTGATCCATGACGTCAGTTGTGGCGGGGGGCCCGAGCGGAAGGCAGGGGCGGCCACCGACTTAGTACCGCGGGGAGCTGTGATGTAAAACCACTCCCGTTGCCATAAGTTGGATACCTCCGGGAAGGAACCCTTTGGCCATGGAACATCGACGCCTTTGCTTAGTACGGCACCTCCGCATTCTGCGTGTCGCCCATTAATCATCTTCGGCTCCACATTAAAGGTCTTGAGCCATAAGCCGAAGTGCAGGGTGACGTGAAGGAAGGCCTCACACACGACGATGAACGACGAGATGTGAAGGATGGAATCCGTGGCCAGGTCATGGAAATCCAGCCCGTAATTGAACATGAGCCCCCTAACAAAGGGATCTAGACTAAGGCCTAGCCCTCGGAGGAAGTGGGAGACGAATACGACGCTCTCGCCGGGTTCGGGAGTGGGAATGACCTGCCCTCGAGCAGGTAGCCTGCGCGAGATTTCGGCAGTCAGATACCTGGCTTCTCTTAGCTTCTTGATGTCCTCCTCTATGACAGAGGAGGGCATCCACCGACCTTGAAGGTTGGATCCGGACATGATTGAAGGTCCGAAGCGCCTAGCCTGAGCCTTGGGTGTTGGAACTCAAGGTGGGGGAAGGGTTCGATTGAGTGCGAGAAGAAAAGGACGGGCCTTGGCCTCTATATAAAGAGGGTGAATATCAAGCGTCCTCCGCGTGGCCATTTGGAACTTGCCTAAAATCGAGGAGTCATACCAACGGGCACGATTGGGTTACCCATACCCGTATTGATGAGAATCCGTAATAAGGGGAACACGATCTCTGCTTCGACAAGACGTGCCAATAAAACCGCCTCGCGAAACATGCAGTGGCAGGCTGGTTGAGAAAGACGGTTCGAATAATGACCTGGCCGTGGTGTGATGTCACGTTATGAAAAGTTGTTTGCGGATTAGATTTTTGGAAATATTATTCTCTCTATGGTGGTATGTGGAATTTGTTTTGCAGAGCCGGACACTATCCTTGTGTTCAAAATCTTCTATGGAGTATTCGGAGGAAGAACCCGCCTTGCAATGCCGAAGACAATCTGCGCGCCGGACTCATCGTCATTGAAGCCCGGTTCAGGGGCTACTGAGGGAGTCCTGGATTAGGGGGTCCTCGGACGGCCGGACTATATCCTTTAGCCGGACTGTTGGACTATGAAGATACAAGATTGAAGACTTCGTCCCGTGTCCGGATGGGACTCTCCTTGGCGTGGAAGGCAAGCTTGGCAATACGAATATGTGGATCTCCTCCCTTGTAACCGACTCTGTGTAACCCTAGCCCCCTCCGGTGTCTATATAAACTGGAGGGTTTAGTCCGTAGGAAAACAACAATCATACCATAGGCTAGTTTCTAGGGTTTAGCCTCTACGATCTCGTGGTAGATCAACTCTTGTAATACACATATCATCAAGATCAATCAAGCAGGAAGTAGGGTACTACCTCCATCAAGAGGGCCCGAACCTGGGTAAACATCGTGTCCCCCGCCTCCTGTTACCATCCGCCTTAGACGCACAGTTCGGGACCCCCTACCCAAGAT
The DNA here is from genome assembly GCF_018294505.1 of Triticum aestivum. Classification (NCBI taxonomy): domain Eukaryota; kingdom Viridiplantae; phylum Streptophyta; class Magnoliopsida; order Poales; family Poaceae; genus Triticum; species Triticum aestivum. The sequence continues at coordinate 136,523,316 of NC_057802.1, forward strand.
CCGCCGGTTTTGACACCGACAGGGGCATGCATTCATAGCTTAGGATTCCCTTCGTGCCGACACAAGGGGGGCAAGCAATACCGTGGGCTTTGCGAGAGAGGTGCCACATCGAAGTTGCATTTGGTATTTGAAAATCAAACCACCCTTTTGATACATCAATTTGGTCCACATGCAAGTGTGTTCGTGTTCTGACCCTCTCCCGCGACATTTTTCGCCAAATTTATGAACATTAGACAAGTTGGATGACGCAACAGACATGGTTCACCCAAACTAACCGTGTGCCACGCCGGTGCACGTGTCACGCACACATCTGCACAGTACATTGGGCTCCACGAGGCTCCCCCTCTCAAAAATATTTGCCCGCCTCGAGGGTTTTTCTGTTTCATAACACACGACTGTTTTCTCCGGACCGTGTGCGATGTTTCTTGTTCCCAATCCCGCCTGCATCCCTAGAAAATATCTGCCCGCCTCGAGGGTTTTTCTGTTTCATAACACACGGTTGTTATCTCCGGACCGTGTGCGATGCACTATCATCAAAATTTTCAATAGCCCAGCATTTCACTCCCGCCTTTGACTCGCGCGTAGTAAAATGTTCAATACCCGCGTCATTTCCTCAAACACCCCGCGCCCCCTCCACGCACACACACACACACACACACCAAAACCTCCTCGGGCGTGCGCGTGCGCGCGCACGCACACACACACACACTCCCTCGCTCAAAACCCTAGCAAAGTCCCCGCCGCCACCACCGCAAGGCCTCCATTGTCAACATCTGCCGGGTTTCCCGTGCAACTTACCCACCGATCTCCATACCCAGGCCGCCCTTAGTTTCTTAGATGACGCCTGTCAAACGCCCCCTTTCCCATAGATCCCCATCCCCCACTCCAGAGCGTCGCAACCTAAGCCCGGCTACGCTTTCCGTGGAGCTCGAGGAGCGACTGGCCCAAAAGAGGTGTATAGCCATCTCTTCGCCCGACGTCGCCGAGGAAGCTGACGACCATTACTGGCGACAGCCACTCAAGCAGCGGGCTAGAGTATGCGGGCATGTCTTGTCCGCCGGCTATGACATCGAGGTCATCGACAGCGACGCCCTGAGGCGGGTTGTGTCATAGGTTAAGTGGACCACCCCCAACCCCTTGGGTTCAACCGCTGTCGATCTCATCCATGGCCCCGCCGCTGATCTCCTCTGGCTCGCTGTCAACAATTTTCCATTCTACATCACCATCGAGCCCCTTTTGTCATTTCTGAAGGACACATTCTGCGACGCTGGCTTGGGATCCACAGCTTCCAAGTCAGACCTCATCGACGGTGACCACGAGGAGGGCACCCTCTCCAGCTCTTCCAAGGGGAAAGAGCCCATCTGCTCTTCCAAGGGGAAAGCGCCCGTCTACGACATCAGGGAGGGCACCCTACAGCCGTGCTCTTCCAAGGGAAAGGAGCCCATCTGCGACAACATGGAGCGCATCCAGGGTCCGTGCTCTTCCCACGGGAACGAGCCCATCTGTGACAAGTGAGGAAACCCATGATTTGTTTTGCCGTGCCTCTTCACAGGGGGAAACCCATGATTTGTTTTGTCGAGTCCCTTTTGTAGTGTAGTGAGAATATGTCCAGTTTTAATTGCTATATCTGGTTGTTTGTAGTATGCCTTGTTTATTTCAGTTGTTCACAATGTGATGCTCTATATGTGCAATTATTACTGTGCAGTACATTTCATCAATCCAGTTTTAAACATACCGATAGGAATGCATATATTTGCTTGCTGTTAAGCCTGCTATAGCTAGCATATGCCTCTTTTAAAGTTTTTTGATTGTTCGGTTGTTTGTAGTTAGCATATGTTCAGTTTCAAATGCTATCTTTGGTTGTTCGTAGTATGCCTTGTTTATTCCAGTTATTCACAACATGATGTTCTATATGTGCAAGTATGAACTGTGCAGTTCAATTTCATCAGTACCAGTTTCAACAATACCACTATGAATGACTACATTTGGTTGCTGCATCTTGTAGTTAACACGCCTTTCCATTTCTATTTAACCATAACCAGTGTACTTAGACCGGCACAATACCAGTTTGAATGACCATGTTTGCTTGTTGTTAAATGTTTGGCTTGTTGTAGTTAGCACACCTTTCCACTTGTTTTGCTTTACTAGCGTGCTTAAACCTGCACACTGAAGCTATCTTTTGGAGATTATTTTGTCTGCCATGTGTAATTTTGGTTGATGTTTAGCCTGTTGTGCTTAACATGCTTCTTGATGTACCTACACAGGACAATTTTGGGAACGACTGCTGTTTTCCATCGAGGTTAGTTTCATCCCATGGCTTATATCTGCTCACTGTTCAGGATATCGGTAGCTGGTACCATATAGGCCGACGGCTGATAAGGGACTAATTGGTGAATCAGACTTTTAACTGAATATATCTGCAACCCATTTTTCCTTAGGTTAACTAGGGCCATATGTAATATATCTGAGGCTACATAGCAACATGCACTGTACTTAATGTATAAATATGAAATCCTAGGCTACATAGCAACAAGGAACAGTGTTACATTAATGTTCTAATGATGTCTAGATATACGTAGAAGAGCAGCAGCAGCAACAGCAACAACACAGCCCTGTTTGGATACTCAACTTAGCTAGAGGTTAGAGTTAGTTTCTAGCTCATTACTAACCCTGAACTAACTCCATCCAAACAGTTGTTTGGATGGCAGGGTTAGATTGGCAATAAATGCACTAGGAGAACTAGCTCCAATTAGCACCTCTTGGGTTGGATACTAGTTTTTTTGGGTGGGTTATAGATGCAACTAGCTCAAACTAGCCCTCATGTTTAGATATACTTTAGGGCTATTTGAGCCCGAACTAGCTCAAACTAACTGTAACCCGTGGATACAGCAGCAGATAATTTGTAAGAATGAACAAAACTCCTTCCGACCCATTATATAAGATGTTAATTCATCTAATATGTGAGTATATTGGTGTTATAAGATACTCCCTCCGTTCCTAAATATTTGTCTTTTTAGAGATTTCAAATGGACTACCACATACAGATGTATATAGACATATTATAAAAGAGTGTTGTACTACATCATTGTGCAATTGCTGTTTAGCTTCTAATATTAACTTGGTGCTTTTAGGTACATATGTCATTGGTAAAGATCCGTGTTTTGATCCTTTCTGCGTATGGGGCAATGAGATATCGATGAACCAGCATCAAGTGAGGAAGCTGATAAAGATTGTTAGTAAAATGGGTCCAAAGATGGCAATTAACTATTTGTTTACACTTTATCCAAGACAACAACGAACTGCAGGATGGTAAGTAAGAACTCCGCAGCCTTCTTTTTACTGCCCATAATGAGTTGTGTTAGATGACAATGTCTGAATCTTTTTCCTTTGCAGTGGTTGCCAAAGCAGTTTACTCAAGATTACCTCTCAAACTACATGATTGGTGGGCATGCAAAGGTTAAAGTATTTCTACCAGAACATGATGATTACCTAGATGTTTTCATGAAGACCGTGAAGGATGGGCGGTCGGCCATCACAAGGGGTTGGACTAGAGTCGTGCGTGCCTTCTGCATGGTGGAGGGCAAAATATGGGCATTCCGCTTCACCTTGTTCAGCAACCAGAATATATTTCGCCTCTTTCTTTACCGTCTTTAATAGTACAATTATACAACTGTGGTTCATTATTCTTTATTTGGTTCTTATGTAATTCTTGAACATATGTACCTATGAATTGAATAATGCATTGGTTGTTTGAACCTGATGGATATGAATAAAGTTGTAGCATACATTCAAATTCAAATCGAAATCCGGTACAATTTGGAAAAGTAGTAATTAAATTACGGTGAAATTACGCTCTCCAGGTTGTTACGGCACACACGGTTGGTAAAACACAAACGTTTGCGATATGCACCATAATCGGAGACGGTTCACAGAGAGGAAACGTGTGCAAGCATGCACACAGTTGCCATTTGCACAGCGTGTGCGATGTCAAACAATATCACAAACGGTGCGGGCAAACTAAACGTTTGTGTTAGTTGCCTTATCGTACACGATTCGCAACCATGAACTGTTTCTGATGAAGTATGCATCGTAAACGTTGCACCATAGAATAACGTGTGCGATAGTTGTCGTGTACGAAGATGTTACGACGGTCCGACGTTTCGTAATCCTGTCCGACACTCGTACGACGATTAGCTAATCTTCTTAACGATGAACTATTTGTGCTGGGCCGCGCATCATACACGTTCTATAATAGTGAACCGTTTGTGATGGGATGCGCATCGTAAACATAGCACTACAGAATACCGACTGCGATGGCAATGCGAGCAGAAACGAGTAGGAGTACTGTAGGGGCCCTATCCCCGACGTTTTTTGGGTCGTGTGCGAAGGACCCCCCTATCGCGCATACTCACTCGGCGACGGTTCCAAATGCCGTCGTGGATAGGGGTTTTAAACCGTTTGTTTAGGACCGACGGGCACCAGTGGTGGTGGAGCCGTCGGTCATTCTTGAGAAGGGCTTGGTAGGCTGTAGCTGATCATACGACACCTTGAGGCGGTCGAACATCTCGATGGATAGGACATTGAGCCCTGCGCCGCCATCCATGAGGGTCTTGGTGACTTGGACGTTGCTGATGATGGGCGAGCAGAGCATCGGGAGGGCACCAGCAGTTGCCGCGCACTTGACCTGGTATGACGAGCTGAAGGTAATGGTGCACTTGGACCACCTGAGCGGGCGCGTGGCCTCGAGCCTGGGGAGAGCCGCGTTCACCTCGCGGGCAAATTGCTTGAAGATGCGCTAGGAGGCTGGGGCCTGAGCGCCACCCGAGATGCAGGCGATGGCACACGGCTCCTGGAAGCCCCCAGCCCCCTCGTCCCGATGATGGTTGTCGTTCCTCCTTGGCGGTGGTGGTAGCGGAGGGAGGCCAGCCTTGCTCTGAGGACGGTCCTCACGAGGCTGGTCCCTCCAGGCACCCTCGCGAGGCTGGTCCTACCAGCGGTCCTCACGAGGCCGGTCGCGCCACTCCTGGCGGGGGCCACGGTCGTCCCAGTGTCCTCCACTTCGTCATCCTCCTCGGCCGTAGCCCCGGTCATTGCGCTCGGGGCGTCGATTGAAGCGCCCATCACGGATGGCCGTGAGCTCCTGACAGTCAATGGTGTTGTGGCTGTGTACATTGTGGAAGGCGCAGAATGGTCGGCTGCCCTTGGACAACTCCAGATGGTCGCAACCGCACTTCATCTCTGGCTCGGCTGCGAGTACGGCTGCTCCCTTGCGCTTCACATCCTTGGTCTTGGCCTTCTTGTCCTCTGGGTCGGCAGCTGGAAGCTCGAGGAGAGAGAGGCGCCCTTCCTCAGCTCTCGCACACTTGGTCGCCATGTTGAACATCTCCAGAGCTGTGCATAGTTCCTCATGGATGGCGAGCTCTTCCTTCATCTTGACATCACGGACGCTGTCGGAGAACGCTGAGATGATGACCTCGTCTGTCACCTTGGGGATCTTGAGGCGAACGCTGTTGAAGCGTTGGATGTACTTCTGCAGAGTTTCTCCTGGCTGCTGCTTGATGCACCGCAGGTCACCCACGGCCGGTGGGCGGTCGCGAGTGCCCTGGAAGTTGGCGACTAAACGCTCGCGCATCTCGGCCCATGAGGAGATCGATCCCGCGGGCAAGTTCAGGAGCCACGAGTGTGCACCATCCTTGAGGGCCATGGGAAACCAGTTCGCCATGACTTTCTCGTCGCTGTTGGCTACCTCGATGCTCAGCTCATAAAGCTGCAGGAACTCAGCGGGGTCGGGGGTGCCGTCGTACCACGGAGGCAGGTCCGGCTTGAACTTGGCGGGCCAGACGAAACTGCGCAGCTCGGGAGTGAAGGCACGACAACCCGCTGTAGTCACCGGAGCCCGTCGTGGAGGCAGAGCCTGGTCCTGGTACCCATGCGCCGCTGCCACAGGCGGCACGCGGTCCTGACATGGTGGTGCTGGGAGTGCAGGAGCGTTTTCTTGTGGCCGAGGGAATTCTTGGCAGCTTCCTTCTTCGTGCGCAGGCGCCCTGCGTGGTGGGTCACGCCGCGGGGCCGCGCGTCTTGGTGCGAGGGCGCCATCTTGATGCGGAGGCGGTGGAGGTGCTCCATGGGCTACGAGAGAGACGGTGCGGGAGAGCCCCCAGCGGCGCTGACGAGCTTGGCGATGCGGTCTAGCCAGTCCTCGTAGAGGTCGTCGACGGGGCGGTAATGCAAGAGCTCGCACGCCATAAGCAGCGCGGCCTACGCGTCCATGGGTGCGCGACGAGCGTGGGACGACGAGCCGGCCGGAGTCAGCGACGGGGTGGCGGTGCGTCCGTCCCGCCACACAAGGGGGGTGCAGCAACGAAGCATGCTGCTCGTTCCCTGCCGGGCCGGTGGCGGCGTTGGCTGCGGGTGATGGAGAGCGACGGGGAGGCCCGCCGACGGGCGCCGTCTGGGTGACGCGGGCGTTGAGAGCGGCCCGGCGCTCAGCGCGGGCTCGACGAGCATCAGCCATTAAACTGGCGGAGCGGTGGAGCATGGATCGATGGAGAAAAAGCCTCGGCGCACCCCTACCTGGCGCGCCAAATGTCGGATTCTGGGTTTCGGCAAACCCTTGTGACTTTCGAACTCTGGGGTGCGCACGAAGGACTCTCTCTCCCTAGTTCGCTCGCCCAACGATCTCATGGCCTAGCTCGACGAACCCAAAGAACACAAGACGCAAAGGTTTATATTGGTCCGGGCCACAATGTGATGTAATACCCTACTCCAGTGTGGTGTGGTGGATTGCCTCGCGGGCTAAGGATGAACTAGTACAATCGATGAACAGCCTCAGGAGGAGAGGTGTTCTTGAGCTCGATGAGCTGGTGTGTATGAGGGTGATTCGAATGATCCGTCCCCTCCTATGGTGGTGGCTAGTCCTATTTATAGAGGCCCTAGTCCTCTTCCCAAATGTTAGGCAGGAAGGGATCCCACAACGGCCAAGTTCGAAGGGAGACAACTAGTACGAGCTATCCTAACAAAAGGTGGTCTTCGCCTGCCAAAGGCTCTGGTGGTGACACAGCAGTGGGCTCCGCGGTGACCTTTGTCCTCCCGTCCTGCTGGTCTTGGTCTTGTTGCACCGATATGGAAACCTTTGCCTGATGCCTCGGGACTCCTCGCCTGCGCCCGCCTCTTTAGCACCAAAGAGGAAACTGGTGTATTGCGCCCGCTGGTGCCCGCCTGGCCTTGGTCATCATGGCTCATGTCACACGAACCTCACGAGGTGCCCTTTGCATAGATATCTCCGCTCCTCGGGAGCCGGCCTAGTGAGACCGCCCCCAGGGAGGTCTTGGTGTCGTTCGCCTCGCGAGGCTTGGCCCCTCGTGTGGGTCTTGAGTTGTTGCTGCCGAAGCTGGGCCGTACCGGGCCGTTGGTGGAGCCACGCCGTGGGCCGCACGCAGGCAAGTCTGGGTAACCCCGTTCCCAGGACACCGACACAACCAAGGAGGGCACAAGACATCAGGGCACGCCTGGGATGTCTGGCGCGCCTAGGTGGGTTGTGCCCACCTCGGAAACCTTCCCGACTCCGTTTTCCCCTTGTTTTGCTTGTTTGCCAAGATAAAAGATCTTTATAAACCCCTGGACGTATTGACCATCGTATTGCAGAGAAATGTTATGTTCTTCTTTCTTGCTATTTTTCCGACAGATCTGAAACATGTCGTCTCAAGATTCAGAGGAGGAGAGCCTTGTTTCTCACCAGCCTTTGGATCCAAATGTTTTAAAGAAGACCTTCCCATATTTTTGGTTCTCGGATGAGGAGGAAGCCACCGATTCGGAGGATATCCCTCCCCGATTTCGGTAGGATAGCAGGGCAGCCTTATGCAAGAAGATATTGAAGCTTGAGCTAGAGAATGAATATCTTAGGGATGATAACTTCAGCTTCCGATGCAAGCTGGAGAAAAAGAACATGTCCTCATCATCTACACTACCACCTCCTTTTTCATCACCAAAGGAGACTTGAGTACACGGTATGGGCACTCCCCTTGGCTGGTGCCAAGCTTGGGGGAGGTGCCCCGTTATCGTATCACCACCACTATCTTTGCCTTTATTTATCTTAGTTTGATCTTTAGTCATCCTTTGAATTAGTTGAATAAAAGTTTAGTTTGAAACTTTTCTTTTTGAGTGTTTGCTTAGTGATCTATCTCTCTCTCTCTCTATCTATGTAATCGTGTGCGAGATATATAATAAAGAGTAGATTGAGTTTTGTTTCTTTACTCTTTAGTCCCGATAAAAAGAAAGGAAAATAAATGAAAAAGATCATATGCTAATCTTATGGTAAGTAATGACATCACATAATGAAAAGTATAAATGGTAAAATTTCTTAGATATTGATAAACATAGCATTGGTCAATGATGCAAATCATGAAAGAATTAATAAGGGAAGAGAAGATTCACATGCAAATACACTAACTTGGACATCTTTTATGATTGTGAGCCGCCATTAAATATTATGTGTCAAAATTGTTGACGTTAGACAAGGAAGACAACATAATGATTTATGTTTGTTCATATTCACAGAGAAGTTCTATTGTCATAGATCCTTCAACATGTGGTGCTTGCTCAATATCTGTGCTAGCCAAAAATTTCGCACCAAGTAAAGATACTACTTGTGCATCCAAAAACCCTTAAACCCAAAATCTTGTTCTGAGAGTCCACCATACCTACCTATGGATTGAGTAAGATCCTTCAAGTAAGTTGTCGTCGGTGCAATAAGGCAATAAAAATTGCTTCTAAATGTGTTGGATCATTTAGTGTAAGAGAAATTGAGCGTTGTACGAACTTGTGATGGCAAAATAATAAAAGTGACAGACTGCATAACAAAGGTTGCTATCATAAGGGGCAATATAACATGACATTATTTTGCACTAAGAGATTGAGCATACAAACCAAAAAGCGCATGACAACCTCTGTTTCCCTCTATGAAGGGCCTATCTTTTACTTTTATGCATTTACTTTTATGTAAGAATCAAAGTATTCTTCCTTATTCCTTTTTATTTTCTCTTTTTGCAAGCATCATGTGGTGAGGAAAGATCTAGGCACATATATCCAGTTGGACATGAGTGGGCATGCGTTATTATTGTTGACATCACCCTTGAGGTGAATACGTTGGGAGGCGAAACTATAAGCCCCTATCTTTCTATGTGTCCGGTTGGAACTTTTTGTTCATGGATATGTTGTGACTGTTAGCAATCATAGAAGATTATATGATGGTTGAGTATGTGGACTTGCCTAAAGGCTCTGATTCGTGACCCTTCCTGAAAAGATGGTGAATTGTAGTTGCAAAGTTGACTGAGAACATAGTGTGTTGGTTTTCAATAGAGTTTATGCTTTGTACTTCAATGTTGTGATGAATCGTTACTTATTCATGAGAAGTTATATGATAAAAGTTACGTTATAAAGTTTTATGTTAAAGTTTGTTGCCGTTATAATAATATGCATGATGCTTCTATGTCCGTATTTTGTTTTTATCAACACCTCTCTCTCTCTCTCTCTAAGCATGTGGACATGTTTTCCGATTTCGGTTTTCGCTTGAGGACAAGCGAGGTCTAAGCTTGGGGGAGTTAATACATCCATTTTGCATCATGTTTTCCTACTGTTATTCACAATGTTTTTATGCATAATAATTCTTTATGGAGTAATTCTAATGCCTTTTCTCTCATAATATGCAAGGTTTACACAAAGAGGGAGAATACCGGCAGCTGGAATTCTGGACCTGAAAAAGCTACGTCAGAGTTACCTATTCGGCAAATCTCCAAATGAGCTGAAAATTTACGGAGAATTGTTTTGGAATATATAAAAAATACTGGAGGAAATAACTACCGGAGGGGGCCACCCTGGTGAGCACAAGACACCAGTGCGCGCCTGGGCCCCCAAGCGCGCCCTGGTGGGTTATGCCCTCCTCGGCCCACCTCCAGTGCCCAACTTCTGGTATATAGGTCATCTTGACCTAGCAAAAATCAAAGGGGGACTTTCGGGATAGAGCGCCACTATCTCGGGGTGGAACTTGGGCAGGAGCACTTCTGCCCTCCGGCGGAGCGATTCCGCCGGGGGAACTTCCCTCCCGGAGGGGGAAATCATCGTCATCGTCATCACCAACAACCCTCTAATCTTTGGGAGGGCAATCTCCATCAACATCTTCAACAACACCATCTCCTCTCAAACCCTAGTTCATCTCTTGTGTTCAATCTTTGTACCGGAACTTCAGATTGGTACTTGGTGGGTGACTAGTAGTGTTGATTACATCTTGTAGTTGATTACTATATGGTTTATTTTGTGGAACATTATATGTTCAGATCCATTATGCTACTTAATACCCCTCTGATCTTGAGCATGATTATTATTTGTGAGTAGTTGCTTTTGTTCTTGAGGTCACGGGAGAAGTCATGTTGCAAGTAATCATGTGAACTTGATATGTGTTCGATATTTAGATGATATGTATGTTGTGATTCCCTTAGTGGTGTCATGTGAACGTCGACTACTGGCACTTCAACATATTTGGGCCTAAGGGAATGTATTGTGGAGTAGTTATTAGATGATGGGTTGCTAGAGTGACGGAAGCTTAAACCCTAGTTTATGCACTATTTCGTAAGGGACTGATTTGGATCCAAAAGTTTAATGATATGGTTAGATTTTATCTTAATACTTTTCTCGTAGCTGCGAATGCTTGCGAGGGGGTTAATCATAAGTAGGAGGTTTGTTCAAGTAAGAACAACACCTAAGCACCGGTCCACCCAACATATCAAATTATCAAAGTAGCGAACGAACACGAATCAAACCAACATGATGAAAGTGACTAGATGAAATTCCCGTGAACCCTCAAGAACACTTTGCTACCATAAGAGACCGTTTTGGTCTATCCTTTGCCAAAAAAGGATTGGGCTACCTTGCTTCACTTTATTTACTGTTACCGTTACTTGCTCGTTACAAATTATCTTGCTATCAAACTACCTGTTACCGACAATTTTAGTGCTTGCAGAAAATACCTTGCTGAAAACGCCTTGTCATTTCCTTCTGCTCCTCATTGGGTTCGACACTCTTACTTATCGCAAGGACTACGATTGAGCCCCTATACTTGTGCGTCATCAATGGCGTCCCAGTGAGAGATAAGAGAACTAGAGGTTTTTATGGAAGCAACAAGCTTGGAAATATCTTTGGACCAGATTTTAGGCCCTTCCTGAGCCTTTTTAATTTGATAATGAGAATTTTGGAACTGTCTTCCTCATTAATATTCTTCTCCCAAATCCTCTGGACAATATCTTTGAATTCAGAACACCACAGCCAGAAAATTTCAAGTATGAAACTTGGGAATATTTTTTCTAACTTGAATTACACATGGAGTATGGTCGAATATGGATCTAGCAAGGGGCAAAGAAATTGTACTAGGGAATTTTATAATCCAAGCTTCAAAGGTAAAGAACGAGTCCAATCTTTCAAAAAGGGGGCCTTCCTACAAGTTGCTCCATGTGAAGTTTCTACCTTTCAGTGGAATTTCAACCTGGCCAAGCTCACCATTGGCTTCATTAAAAATCACCATATTATGGTCACCATGGCTAGAGTTTCTATTATTTGGATATCTTATATAATTAAAGCCTCCCCAAATCAGTCCATCAATGTCATCAAACATATGTATATTTTTGAATAAATGGATACAATTATTCCTAGCCTCCACATGCCCCATAAATATTAGTTAGGATCCGAAAGGCCCCAAAGTGGGTAGAAGTGAAGTTCATGGATAATGCAAACTCATTGAACAATTTGTGACCCTTTAATACATCTCAAATGTATATATATAGTATTTTATTGTTAAATGCTATTATGTTATCACTTTTGTATGCTTTATATGCCATTTTATATTATTTTTCTGGACTAACCTATTAATTTAATGCCCAATGTCAGATCTAGTTTTTTTTGCATGCTTTTGGTTCTGCCGAAAATCCATACCCACAGAAGTCCAAACATGATGAAACTTTTTGACGCTTTTTTAGACAATAAGAGACCCTAGAAGCTCCGCGAAAGGATGAGAAGACCCACGAGGGTCCCACAAGGCTGGGGCGCACCCAAGGGGCTAGGGCACGCCACCCTGGCTTGTGGGACCCTCATAGCTCCTTTTGCCATAATTCCTGGCCTATAAATTCCCAATTATTCATGAACCATCGAAGCGAGACCCAAAAGAATTTTATCATCGTCGCAAGCCTCTGTTCTGAAGCAATCCCATCTGGAGCCCTGTTTCGGTACTCTACCTAAGGGGCGAATCATTGGGGAGGCCATCTTCATTAACCTTGTTGCCTTCATGATGATGTGTGAGTAGTTCCGTTAGGACCTACGGGTCCATAGCAGTTGCTATATGGCTTTCTCTCTCTCTCTCTTTCGATCTTCAATCCAGTGATCTTCTCTAAGATAATTCCAATGTAATCTTTTGTTGTGTGTTTGTTGGGATTCGATGAATTGTGGGTTTATGACCAGATTATTCATTGATCTTTTCTGAATCTCTTGAAATTTCTATCTCGTGTAATTTTATATGCAATTTTATATCATTTGGAACTAACCTATTAACCTATAGTGCCTAGTGCGACTTGTTGTTTTTGCCTATATTTTGTTCCACAGAAAATCAATACAAAACGAAGTCCAAACACAATGAAACTTTACAGTGATTTTTTCTGAACCAGAAGGGACCCTAGAAGTTTTGGGAGGAGGCTAGAAGATGTACGAGAAGGCCACAAGCTCACACAGCGCGCCACCAGGGGTGCCACCTGAGCTTGTGGGCCCCTCGTAACTTCGTTTGCCCTAATTCCACTTCTATAAATCCCCATAAATCCCCAAAACACCAAAGCGAGACCCAAAACAATTATTCTGCCGCCCCAAGCCTTTGTTCTTCCATGATCCCATCTGGAGGCCTCCGCCGGTACTCTGCCGGAGGGGGGGGGTCGATCACGGAGGGCTTCTACATCAACCTTGCTGCACCTCCGATGATGAGTGAGTAGTTTACAACAGACCTATGGGTCTATAGTGATTAGCTAGATGACTTCTTCTCTCTCTTTGATCTTCAATACAATGTTTTCCTCGGAGTTCTATCCGATGTAATCTTGTTTTCCGGTGTGTTTGTTGGGATCCGATGAATTGTGGGTTTATGATCAGATTATTAATTGAAAGTAATTGAGTTTTTTCTAAACTTTATTATGTATGATTGTTATAGCTTTGTATTTCTCTTCGATCTACCCGTTTGGTTTGGCCAACTAGATTGGTTTATCTTTAGTGTGAGAGGTGCTTTGTGGTAGGTTCAATCTTGCGGTGTCCTCACCTCATGACAGAAGGGGTAGCGAGACATGTATTGTATTGTTGCTACCAAGGGGAAAACGACGGGGTTTAATCATATTGCTTGGTTTTATTCTGTCTACATTCTGTCATCATACCTCATGCATTACTCTGTTTGGTATGAACTTAATACATAGAGAGGCAAGCATAGAAGCGCTCTCAAAGTGGAGTCATAGTAGTAGATGCAAGCATGAGTCCGGTTACTTGTCATGTAAGTAATGCCTATGTACATGATCATGCCATGAATAACGTCATAACTATGCGCTTTTCTATCAATTGCCCAACAGTAATTTGTCTACCCATCGTATGCTATCTTTATGAGAGAGAAGCCACTAGTGAAAACTATGCCCCCCGGGTCTATTTTAATCATATTATGAAAACCAAAAATACCTTGCTGCAATTTGTTCTTTTATTTTACCTTGCAATTTATCTATCACCTATTACCAGATTTGATCCTTGCAATTAATGAGTACAAGGGGATTGACAACCCTCTTGCCCGCGTTGGGTGCAAGTATTTGCTCTTGTGTGTGTAGGTATTGTTGACGGGTGTTTGTGTGGTTCTCTTATTGGTTCGATAACCTTGGTTCTCCACTCAGGGAAATACCATCCGCTACTATATTGCTTCACCCTTCCTCTTCGGGGAAAATCCCAACGTAGCTCTCAAGTAGCACCCGTCGCCACAATTCATGCAATCTGTGTAGTCACCCATGCTCACTAGTGGTACTTCGTTCTTAGAGGGCTTTGACGATGTCGAGGACCAATTTTCACACACTTTTGACACTTATGCCTTCTCTCAGACAATGTTTTAGACTCCACCACCACCACCCACTAAGTAGACATTGACCATGGATAACGAGGGTTTGTACCCATGTGGTTATCGTGAGAATCATCGCCCGACTCAACGCTTCGAGCCTTCTGGTCCTCGTCCGAGGAAGCAAGAACTTAGACGTCGTCACCCCCAGGGGTGATATGATTCTCTATGTATGAGACATACATCTATCCATATTTAGTTTAAGTCTTTTCTTCATGTGTGAGCCATTATCTATGTATGAGACATGCTTCTGTCTATGTTACTTCTGCACTTGCTTACATGTGTGAGGCCCATTATCTATGTATGAGACATATTTATTTCCATGTTACTTTCAAGTTTGCTAGTTGATATGAAAATTCTCATGAAGATATTGCAAAACAATAGAAATTATGACACGCTTCAACAGAAAATTAAGATACAACATAATGTTCGAACAACCACTACATGAAGTCATCATCACTATTCTCGCTTGCATGGTTCTTCCAAAGATCTTTACGGTTGCGTACAAATGTTACCTAAACTAGTTTCCCAAGCATAAACTCATCGGCGGAATCATAACCAGCAACGACACCCTTCGATTATGCTACATTGTTACTTGATCTACCACTCTTTGAGCTTGCACAACCCTTCGGTCTATTTTGATCCTTTTTTGCTTGGCATAAAGTCATCATCATCACTCTTCACTTTCCTAGAACCACCGCCACCCTTCTCAGATGCAACATAGTCTTGCCTTTTGTTCTGAGCTCGTTTGCTTGGCATAAAGTCATCATCGTCTTCACTCACTTTCTTTGAGCTTGTGTCACCCCTCGCCGATGCAACACTATCCCGCGACATCCTCAACTCTGGTATAGGGCCCCAAATACACTTCATACACTCAAAGTTGAATATGTTCTTGTTCAAAAATTCTGCGTCCTGAGGGTACCTCTGGAAATAAGAAACAATAATAAAACATAATTACATCAACGAATGAGCATACGGTCTAACTGGGTGCAACCTTAAATGAAATATCAATTACCTTAACGTGGTCCTCATATTCCTTATGGGAAATTTATTTTTGGATTGTTAGGAAGTAAAGGCCTACCAGTAATGAGGGCACTCATATGTTTGAGTTCAACAATCCTATCCCACCTTCCACGCAAACGAAAAGTTCTTGTCGAATTTCCTCTGGGTTCCTTTCCGGGCACTTCTCCGGGAGCCCGGGCAACATGCGAGGGGGAGGTGTGGGGGGTTATAGAATGAGGGTAAAGGGCTGGGGGGAATTGGGCAAGAAGAATGGTGGATGGAGAAAGGAAAAAAAGGACTCTTCGGTCACGAGAAAGCCAAAGAATACACTTCAGCCTGGTTTAGGCCAACATGCAACTTCGGCCTTCCATTTACGCGAAGTGGTGGACCATGTAGCACTCTTCAGCCGAGCGAAAACTGAAGAGGTCTCTTCGGCCTTGGGCGCCGGTTTTCGGTCTAAGGTAGACCGAAATGCACTCGTCGACCTAAGCATGGCCGAAGTGTACTAGTTCGGTCTAAGGGAGACCAAAAAGCTCCTCTTCGGCCTTAGTGAGGCCGGCGGGGAACTTTCAAAATTTACAAATTAGGGCATACGTTTTTCGAATTTGTAGAAAAACATTTAAAAAAAATCCATATATGAAACCAAACTCCAAGTTGTGATTCTCATTAGCTGTCCAAGTGGCCCCGTCCCTGGCCCGAGCCAGCTACCAGCCAACCTATGCATGCAGCCCAATCACTCGAGACAGCTGAACCTTTGTAGCCTTGTCCAGCTGCTAGACCCCAGCCAAGGACGAGAACATGATATCGGGTCAGCACGACGCAAAGGAAAAAAACACCTTTTTCGAGTCCTTTTATTTTACTCCTATTCATCATTGGAGTATCGTGCCCACGTAGTTAACGATAAATATGGTGAACCAGCACTTGAAATCTCTCACTCACCAACGGCAAAAACTGGAGTAGGTACATAGAGTGGGAAGCAAGAAACGCCAAAGACGGGAGAAGAGATTCCGTTCCGTTCCTTGTCTTGTCCTAAACCTACCACCCGTCCGCTCCGAGGCTGACCAACGGCAGGAATCTTGTTCTCGCGGCTGTTCACGCCGTCACGCCAGATTCCCTTGAATCTTCTTCCCAGCTCAGTTGGCGCCACAAAGCTTTCTTCTTTCACAGTGGTTGGCACCTGGCACCACAACCGCATGCTTGCACATCCGTGGTTCACGAGAGCACCAAAACCAACGTGTACGCATAGGAAAATCCACTGAAAATTACTCGTTCTGATTAAATATTCCGTGGTGCGCCCGCCGTGCCACGTCCTTGTGGGCGCGTCTGCATTGCAGCGGCGTGCACGTCTCGTGTCACGCTGCCATGGTTCGTGCGTGCGTACGTGACAGAGCCCAGCAACAGCGACCAAGCCACGGTCCTGACAAAAGCAGAAGGCACCGTGCGTGGTTCACTGCTTTGCCCGGACGGACAGAACGGAACACTAACCCAGAAAAGATCACGATCAACCCCTTTTTTTTCGACTGAAACGTCTCCTTTATCCTCCTGCGTGTACCCATCAGTGGAGGGATCAATGGTGAGCGAGCCTTGTTAATTACTAGTAATAATTTGGGTGCACGCAGGCACGTACGTCACGCAGGCCCGGCCGTGCGGGGCCGATGAGAGATCGAGATCTCAGGCTGCTGGGCGAGAGGCGTGTCGTGCGGCCGGGCGATAGGATTGAGCTCACGTCCCTTTCCTTCCGGCACTGATTGATTTTTTTCACTGATCTGGCTAAGCAAACGAGATAAGTATGTGCAATGTCAGTATATATATATCCCAAAGCTATCTATCTCCATCGATCGGTTTCTAGGTTTCGTGCCACGATTTGGTACGCCACCGCCATCAGTTTCCTACCGACTTCCCTCGTGCTTATGTACATCTTGTGAAACCTGACCGGAGGCGTATGCATGCAAAGCCATTGTTGTTAATCCACTCTGATGTGAATGACGGTAAAATCAACCATATCAACAGCCGGGCTCTATATGATTCATCCAGGGTTTGCACAAGTTCAAGAAGAGGAAGAATGCACAAGTTCCTGCTTATACCATGACCAACAAATTAACACACCAACATAATCATAATTACACAGGTTTTAATCACCACAAAAAAGCAAGAAAGCCCCACGTAAAATGTACACATACGGTGAGGAGACCGGTCCATCGAAAGAATAACAAATGTTCCATGCGTGTACGTTTGCATGCGTGGTATGCATGGCAAGTGCAGTGTGTCGTACGTACGTGCTTACTTTTGTGCAGCTACCTTGACACGGAGAGCGACTACAAATTCACAATAACTTAAAATGATTTCTTCCATTACCAGCAGCTAGCAAGCCAGGTGGTGGTTTGGGTTGCTCTTGGACTCCGGCCGGCGGCGACCGATCACTTCTTCTCTGGCTCCTCGGCGGCAGGTGCGGCGGCTTCGGCGGGTTTCTCCTCCTCTTTCTTCTCCTCCACTACCTCAGCAGCAGGCGCGGCTGCCTCCACCGGCGCGGCTTCTGCCGGTGCGGCGGAGGGCTCGGCCTCCTCCTCCTTCTCCTCCACGGCGACCTCGCGGGTGGTGGTCTCCTCTGCCGGGGCGGCGGCCTCGGGCTCGGCCTTGGGCTCCTCCTTGGGCGCGGGGACGAAAGGCGCAACCTTGTCCAAGATGAAGACGATGGCCGGGGAGAGGGGCGTGGTGCCGGACTTGGCCACCGCGTCGCTCACCAGCTTGGCACCGGGGAAATCTGCATATTAACCAACGCTGATTAGCTCGATAGTTTGATTAGCATATGTCAGTTAGATATAATTAATTTCATTAACTAGTGATTAAGAGTGTTCTTTATTCTAGAACGCACAAAGCTCTCAGCAGTATGCCCGAGAGCCGAGTCTACCTGTGGGCTGTGGCAACAATGAAAGATTGTGCTGCTTAATTAATTACTGTTAATTTGTTCATCTTTTGTTAACTGCACATGTTATGGTTTTGTCTGCATCGCCTAAAAGCAACGGTACTGTTTGCATGGGAACTTCTGTTGCAAGAAACATATGTGAGAAGATTCCATTACTTTGTTTGTCTTCTTTTTGTTCTAACAAGATACCTCTAAAGTTTAATTATGTGAAAGCAGGATAATGAAGGTTATTTTGTTCAAAAGGCAAGGAATAAAGGTTATTTAAGATACGGACCCTAAGAAATTACCTGATAAGATTGCTAAAAGTAATTCCATTTATGTATTTAATCTTTTTTTCACAATATTTTATTTTGCAAAATTTAAGCAACAAAAAACATTACCAATCTTGGCCAAATCGTCAAGGAACTTGGTGACGGCAACCGAGTTCTTCTTGATCTTGGATGTTTTCTTATCCTTTATCAATCCCTACAACAAGATAACAGTATGATTAGTACTAATTAAGGTGGCTACTTCCTACAATTATGTGCTAAGCAACCACACAAAACCAATACTAATTAGGTACCGAAACAAAAATCTTTTCACCTTAATTTCTGGAGGAGATGCTTCAATAGTCTCTACAAGCTTGGGCTCTAGTTCTGTCTTCTTGTCCCCAATCTCCTTGTCAATCTCCTCCTACACACATAGAGCACGCCCACACAATCAAGAAACAAACAAAACACATATATACATCATCTACCATTTCAAAATTTCAGAACGCACAAATTTCACAAGAAATTAGCAAGAAGCCGGAACTCGACGTACCTTGTTGAAGGATTTCAAGAACTCGGCGGCGGCGGCCTTCTTGCCATCCTTGTCGAAGATCTTGTTGAGCCCGGGAAGAACCTTGGTCTTCCATACGCTCGTCATCTTCCTCTCCTTCAAAGACGACGCCTACAGAAGAACAAAAGTACAAAACTCCATGAGATGTTTTCTCATCGGAAGGAGAAGCCAAGGAGACAGCAAGGGAAGCTAGAAGGAGCGGAAACTTACGTGGAGCAAGCGAGGTAGCTGGGGGCGGAAGGGATGGATGCGTAGTTCCTCTCGACAGCAGTGATCACCAGCCTATCAATGGGCAGCAGTACATGAGCCACGGTGCCATGAGAGCGATATATAATGGGCTGGCCAGATAGGCCGCCCTGGCCCTGGGGGAAATTACGTGGGTGCCCCCGCGTGAGGTGGCGCGGGTTGCTGGAGGGGGGCAGGGGCATGAACGTCAAATGAGGAGAAGGTTATGGAAGGGGTGTCATTAAGCCAGAGCAGCCAGAAAATGATGAATGGGTCGTGGAGGCTTGCAAGCTGCGCTGGAGGGGTACAGGCTGCAGGCTACAGCGAGTGTAGGACATGTTGTTGGGATCCTCTGTGCTATGACTTTGGTAATCGGTTAAGTGTCCTGCAAGTTGCACAAATGATTTGAGACGGTTAATGATTTAATTTGTTTTATAATTGGATGGGAGAGCTGTCAAGAATTAAAAAATCCTCCTGGCAAAAATTTGTTGTACTTGGAGAAATATATACCTCATTTTAATTTATGTTGTGAAATGGATCCTCGCAAAAAAAGTTGTGAAATGGAATATTAAATATTTATCTTATATTTTCACCTCAAAAATATTCTCAAAATGGAATTTACCTATGCATGTTGGAGTGCAAATATATACTTGTTCTCTTCCAACATGTTAGACCATCTACAACAATGTATAAATTTGACCCACTATATGTTCGCGGATGCATCACAGATAGCTCCCCTCAAATGTTTGCCCGTGCAATCACATTTCGAAATCTCAAATACATGCAACCGCATACACGCCGATCATTTGATGATACGGATACACATAACAAACCATGCTCAAATAAATTTTATTCATAAAGAAAAATACATAGTTCTAAAATTTATTCGGAATGCATAATCAAACATAAAATTCAATGATTTTTTTGTGTGGATCCACATATGCTTCACAGGATCATTGAGTAGCTGTACGTGCACCCGTTGATCTCGAAGTTGTTGAGGCATTTCTAGAAAGTTCACAATATGCTCCACATCTTATTTCACGAGCTGCCCCTTAGCCCACATCCTCCACAATCATGTTGTGCAAGATTACATAACATGTCATTGGGTGCGGCAGTGTCTTCGATTTCCACATCATTGCAGCTCCACGAACAATACCCGACGAGTTTGGAGCACTTTGACTGCCCTTTCGACATACTTCCTAGAACCTTTTTAAATTTGTTCAAAGATACATTGTTTGTTTCGTTGGGCCTTGGATATAGTCCTTACAAACGCCGCCCACTAAGGATGGATACAATCGGTAAGGTGGTACCCTATGTTACAGTGGGGGCCATTGACGGTGTGGTTGCATGCCGGAGAATCCCCATCACGTAGTCTCTTGAACAACGGAGGTCGCTGCAGTACATTGATGTCACTGTGAGAACCAGACAAGCCAAAGAAAGAATGACTTCTAGTATGATGGTGGCCTCTTTGGTGTGACCTTGGTACTGCCCGCGCAAACCTTCCGGGAAGTTTTTTCCATTTTTAATGCATGCAATTAACTGAACCAAGCATACCCGGGAAACCACTTGATGCTCTAATTGCCAATAACTTTTCTGTGACCTCGACAATTGGTTCTCTTCAGTACCCTGGCCAAAACACCTTCACCAAGGTGCAAACAAATTCCACCATGGTCTAAAGGCATGTGCTCTCACCAATTTGGCCAATCTCATCAACGACATCTACAGCTTTACCATATGCAAGCATCCTCACAACAACCATGTATTTCTACATCGGAGAGAACGACCATTGTCTACAAAAACCCTTCCTCGGTTTGAAGGTCATATTCCTCCACAACATTCATTGCGCGCAAAAACAAAGGTTTACTCATCTGGAAGCGACACCGGAAAACCCTCATGGTATGTTGGAATGGGTTTGAAGTAGTACTTATAGGGAGTCATGCACCAGCAATTCTATCCCGAGGAACAAATCTCCTGACTTTTATTGAACCCTTGAAACTCTGGACATGATCCACTTGCCTCTCCATTTCTTCCTGATACTCATCATGAACATCATTTCAACATCTACGTCATGTGAATCTGATGAATCGACGAACTCTTTGTATATGAATACATCAAGCTCCTTATTCTAAGAGTCATCATCCGATAAATCTATCATTTGCCTACAAATGAGCAAAACTATATTAAAAAATAGGTTCAACATTTCGCCGAACATAGAGAGGGCGAGGTGTATGTCCTAAGGAGTATGACATACCAAGGCGGCGCGTGGTGGCAGCGACCATGTATGGCGTGGTGGCAAGGACGACCAGGAGGGGTTTCGGGCCAGTGGTGGTAGGCTCGGTGGGTTGGGGAGGGTGGCGGTGGAACTAGGGAATGGGCGATGCTGACGGGGGCAGGAGAGGATATGAAGAGGGTTGGTTGAGCTAGGATTGGGGACAATTTGGATAGATATGGGTTGGGTCCGGCCTATCGCATCCTACGTGGCAGGCGCATCTGGGCGTCCGATACCTCCCCACATATGGGATGGTTTTGAGGGGTGCCCCACAAACCGGATGTTTGGGCTGGCTTTGGGGGCTCCTGTTGGATGGCGTTTATCGATCCGGGCTATCTGCCTAGACATTTGGGGGAGGGGTGTGTCCAATTGTAGATGCTCTTACTATAATCTCTTGATAGTGCTAGTTTATGTTAAGCCATCAAAACATGAAATACTTACAACCAAGAAATTAGAGGGAAGTTGGGAACATTTCACTAATTTATCCCCTCTTCTAGTATGTAGGGTGTAGATTTCAGTAAGAAAATATGATGACAAATTTTTTTCGCTAATATTTGGCTTATATGACATAAGTAAGTATTGTTTCTCAAGGGCACGAAAAGGGGCAAGGAGTTTGTGCAGTTCATTATAGAAGAAGAGAATTGCTCGGTTAACACAAACCACACTACAATCACATTCACCCACATTCGTCGTCAGAGAATATTCCCTCCACATCGATTGTAACCTCCATGAGGAGAGACAAATCCGACAAAACTGTTGGGGAACGTAGTATTTCAAAAAAATTACCTACGATCACGCAAGATCTATCTAGGAGATGCATAGCAACGAGCGGGAGAGTGTGTCCACGTACCCTTGTAGACCGAAAGCGGAAGCGTTTATTAACGCGGCTGATGTAGTCGAACGTCTTCGCGATCCAACCGATCCAAGCACCGAACGTACAGCACCTCCGTGTTCAGAACACGTTCAGTTCGATGACGTCCCTTGATCTCTTGATCTAGTTGAGGACGAGGGAGAGTTCCGTCAGCACGATGGCGTGGTGACGGTGATGATGAAGTTACCGACGCAGGGCTTCGCTTAAGCACTACGACGATATGACCGAGATGTGTAACTATGGAGGGGGGCACCGCACACGGCTAAGACAATTGATCTTGTGTGTTCTAGGGTGCCCCCTGCCCCCGTATATAAAGGAGGGGAGGGGAAGGCCGGCCGGCCCTGCAGGGCGCGCCAGGAGAGGGGAGTCCTACTAGGACTCCAAGTCCTAGTAGGATTCCACCTGGAGGAAAGGGGGAAGAAGGAAGGGAGAGGGGGAAGGGAAGGAAAGGGGGGCGCCGCCCCCTTCCCCTAGTCCAATTCGGAACCAAAGGGGGGGCGGCCAGCCCCTTATGGCCCTTCTCTCTCCCCACTAAGGCCCATGAAGGCCCATTAGTTCCCCCGGGGGGTTCCGATAACCCTCCGGCACTCCGATATTTATCCGGTACCTCCCGGAATTCATACGGTGTCTGAATAACATCGTCCAATATATCAATCTTTATGTCTCGACCATTTTGAGACTCCTTGTCATGTGCGTGGTCTCATCCGGGACTTCGAACAAACTTTGGTCATCAAATCACATAACTCATAATATAAATCGTCATCGAACATTAAGCGTGCGGACCCTACGGGTTCGAGAACTATGTAGACATGA
Source organism: Triticum aestivum (assembly GCF_018294505.1). NCBI lineage: Eukaryota > Viridiplantae > Streptophyta > Magnoliopsida > Poales > Poaceae > Triticum > Triticum aestivum. The sequence continues at coordinate 136,546,399 of NC_057802.1, forward strand.
CCGAGACACATCTCCGGTCAATAACGAATAGCGGAACCTGGATGCTCATATTGGCTCCTACATATTCTACGAAGATCTTTATCGGTCAAAACGCATAACAACATACGTTGTTCCCTTTGTGATCGGTATGTTACTTGCCCGAGATTTGATCGCGGTATCATCATACCTAGTTCAATCTCGTTACCGGCAAGTCACTTTACTCGTTCCGTAATGCATCATCCCACAACTAACTCATTAGTCACATTGCTCGCAAGGCTTATAGTGATGAGCATTACCGAGAGGGCCTAGAGATACCTCTCCGATACATAGAGTGACAAATCCTAATCTCGATCTATGCCAACTCAAGAAACAACATCGGAGACACCTGAGCATCTTTATAATCACCCAGTTACGTTGTGACGTTTGATAGCACACAAGGTGTTCCTCCGGTATTCGGGAGTTGCATAATCTCATAGTCAAAGGAACATGTATAAGTCATGATGAAAGCAATAGCAATAAAACTAAACGATCATTTATGCTAAGGGAACGGATGGGTCTTGTCCATCACATCATTCTCTAATGATGTGATCCCGTTCATAAAATGACAACACATGTCTATGGTCAGGAAACTTAACCATCTTTGATTAACGAGCTAGTCTAGTAGAGGCATACTAGGGACACTCTGTTGTCTATGTATTCACACATGTACTAAGTTTCCGGTTAATACAATTCTAGCATGAATAATAAATATTTATCATGATATAAGGAAATATAAATAACAACTTTATTATTGCCTCTAGGGCATATTTCCTTCAGTCTCCCACTTGCACTAGAGTCAATAATCTTGATTACATAGTAATGATTCTAACACCCATGGAGTCTTGGTGCTGATCATGTTTTGCTCGTAGAAGAGGCTTAGTCAACGGGTCTGCAACATTCAGGTCCATATGTATTTTGCAAACTTCTGTGTCTCCCTCCTTGACTAGATCGCAGATGGAATTGAAGCGTCTCTTGATGTACTTGGTTCTCTTGTGAAATCTGGATTCCTTCGCCAAGGCTATTGCTCCAGTATTGTCACAAAAGATTTTCATTGGACCCGATGCACTAGGTATTACACCTAGATCGGATATGAACTCCTTCATCCAGACTCCTTGATTTGCTGCTTCCGGAGTAGCTATGTACTCCGCTTCACACGTAGATCCCGCCACGATGCTCTGCTTGGAACTGCACCAACAGACAACTCCACCATTCAATATAAATACGTATCCGGTTTGTGAATTAGAGTCATCCGGATCAGAGTCAAAGCTTGCATCGACGTAACCATTTACGACGAGCTCTTTGTCACCTCCATAAACGAGAAACATATCCTTAGTCCTTTTCAGGTATTTCAGGATGTTCTTGACCGCTGTCCAGTGATCCACTCCTGGATTACTTTGGTACCTCCCTGCTAAACTAATAGCAAGGCACACATCAGGTCTGGTACACAACATTGCATACATGATAGAACCTATGGCTGAGGCATAGGGAATGACTTTCATTTTCTCTCTATCTTCTCCAGTGGTCGGGCATTGAGTCTGACTCAACTTCACACCTTGTAACACAGGCAAGAACCCTTTCTTTGACTGATCCATTTTGAACTTCTTCAAAACTTTATCAAGGTATGTGCTTTGTGAAAGTCCAATTAGGCATCTTGATCTATCTCTATAGATCTTGATGCCCAATATATAAGCAGCTTCACCGAGGTCTTTCACTGAAAAATTCTTATTCAAGTATCCTTTTATGCTATTCAGAAATTCAGTATCATTTCCGATCAACAATATGTCATCTACATATAATATCAGAAATGCTACACAGCACCCACTCACTTTCTTGTAAATACAAGCTTCTCCAAAAGTCTGTATAAAACCATATGCTTTGATCACACTATCTAAGCTTATATTCCAACTCCGAGAGGCTTGCACCAGTCCGTAAATGGATCGCTGGAGCTTGCACACTTTGTTAGCACCTTTTGGATCGACAAAACCTGTTGGTAGCATCATATACAACTCTTCTTTAAGATATCCATTAAGGAATGTAGTTTTTGACATCCATTTGCCAAATTTCATAATCATAAAATGCGGCAATTGCTAACATGATTCAGACACACTTAAGCATCGCTACGGGTGAGAAGGTCTCATCGTAGTCAACTCCTTGAACTTGTCGAAAACCTTTCGCAACAAGTCGAGCTTTGTAGACAGTAACATTACCGTCTGCGTCAGTCTTCTTCTTGAAGATCCATTTATTCTCTATGGCTTGCCGATCATCAGGCAATTCAGCCAAAGTCCACACTTTGTTCTCATACATGGATCCCATCTCAGATTTCATGGCGTCAAGCCATTTCGCGGAATCTAGGCTCATCATCGCTTCCACATAGTTCGTAGGTTCGTCATGGTCAAGTAACATGACCGCCAGAATAGGATTACCGTACCACTCTGGTGCGGATCTTACTCTGGTTGACCTACGAGGTTCAGTAGTAACTTGATCAGAAGTTTCATGATCATTATCATTAGCTTCCTCACTAATTGGTGTAGGAATCACTAGAACTGATTTCTGTGATGAACTACTTTCCAATAAGGGAGCAGGTACAATTACCTCATCAAGTTCTACTTTCCTCCCACTCACTTCTTTCGAGAGAAACTCCTTCTCTAGAAAGGATCCATTCTTAGCAACGAATATCTTGCCTTCGGATCTGTGATAGAAGGTGTACCCAACAGTCTCTTTTGGGTATCCTATGAAGACACATTTCTCCGATTTGTGTTCGAGCTTATCAGGTTGAAGCTTTTTCACATAAGAATCGCAGCCCCAAACTTTAAGAAACGACAATTTTGGTTTCTTGCCAAACCACATTTCATATGGTGTGATCTCAATGGATTTAGATGGTGCCCTATTTAACGTGAATGCAGTCGTCTCTAAAGCATAACCCCAAAATGATAGCGGTAAATCAGTAAGAGACATCATAGATCGCACCATATCCAATAAAGTACGGTTACGATGTTCGGACACACCATTACGCTGTGGTGTTCCAGATGGCGTGAGCTGCGAAACTATTCCGCGCTGTTTCAAATGAAGACCAAACTCATAACTCAAATATTCACCCCACGATCATATCGTAGAAACTTTATTTTCTTGTTACGATGATTTTCCACTTCACTCTGAAATTCTTTGAACTTTTCAAATGTTTCAGACTTATGTTTCATCAAGTAGATATACCCATATCTGCTTAAATCATCTGTGAAAGTCAGAAAATAATGCTACCTGCCGCGAGCCTCAACACTCATCGGACCGCATACATCAATATGTATTACTTCCAACAAGTCTGTTGCTCGCTCCATTGTTTCGGAGAATGGAGTCTTAGTCATCTTGCCCTTGAGGCATGGTTCGCAAGCATCAAGTGATTCATAATCAAGTGATTCCAAAAGCCCATCAGCATGGAGTTTCTTCATGCGCTTTACACCAATATGACCTAAACAGCAGTGCCACAAATTGCACTATCATTATTAAACTTATATCTTTTGGCTTCAATACTATGAATATGTGTATCACAACTATCGAGATTCAACAAAAATAGACCACTCATCAAGGGTGCATGACCATAAAAGATATTACTCATATAAGTAGAACAACTATTATTCTCCGATTTAAATGAATAACCGTCTCGCATCAAACAAGATCCAGATATAATGTTCATGCTTAACGCTGGCACCAAATAACAATTATTCAGGTCTAAAACTAATCTCGAAGGTAGATGTAGAGGTAGCGTGCCGACGACGATCACATCGACTTTGGAACCATTTCCCACGCGCATCGTCACCTCGACCTTAGCCAATCTCCGTTTAATCCGTAGCCCCTGTCTCGAGTTGCAAATATGAGCAACAGAACAGGTATCAAATACCCAGGCGCTACTACGAGCATTAGTAAGGTACACATAAATAACATGTATATCAAATATACCTTTCACTTTGCCATCCTTCTTATCCGCCAAATACTTGGGGCAGTTCCGCTTCCAGTGACCAGTCCCTTTGCAGTAGAAGCACTCAGTCTCAGGCTTAGGTCCAGACTTGGGATTCTTCACTTGAGCAGCAACTTGCTTGCCGTTCTTTCTTGAAGTTCCCCTTCTTCCCTTTGCCATTTTTCTTGAAACTAGTGGTCTTGTTAACCATAAACACTTGATGCTCCTTCTTGATTTCTACCTCCGCAGCCTTTAGCATTGCGAAGAGCTCGGGAATTGTCTTATCCATCCCTTGCATATTATAGTTCATCACGAAGCTTTTGTAGCTTGGTGGCAGTGATTGAAGAACTCTGTCAATGACACTATCATCAGGAAGATTAACTCCCAGTTGAGTCAAGTGGTTGTGGTACCTAGACATTCTGAGTATATGTTCACTAACAGAACTATTCTCCTCCATCTTGCAGCTGTAGAACTTATTGGAGACTTCATATTTCTCAATCCGGGCATTTGCTAGAAATATTAACTTCAACTCTTGGAACATCTCATATGCTCCATGACGTTCAAAACGTCGTTGAAGTCTCGGTTCTAAGCCGTAAAGCATGGCACACTAAACTATCGAGTAGTCATCAACACGCGACTGCCAGGCATTCACAATGTCTGTAGTTGCTAGCGCGAGTGGTACACCTAGCAGTGCTTCCAGGACATAATTCTTTTGTGCATCAATGAGGATAATCCTCAAGTTACGGACCCAGTCCGTGTAGTTGCTACCATCATCTTTCAACTTAGCTTTCTTTAGGAACGCATTAAAATTCAAAGGAACGGTAGCACAGGCAAAATACTATCAGGTATTAAGTTCATGATAAACTAAAGTTCAATTAATCATATTACTTAAGAACTCCCACTTAGATAGACATCCCTCTAGTCATCTAAATGATCACGTGATCCATATCAACTAAACCATGTCTGATCATCACGTGAGATGGAGTAGTTTTCAATGGTGAACATCACTATGTTGATCATGCTCGACCTTTCGGTCTCAGTGTTCCGAGTCCATATCTGCATATTCTAGGCTCGTCAAGTTTAACCCGAGTATTCTGCGTGTGCAAAACTGGCTTGCACCCGTTGTATGTGAACGTAGAGCTTATCACACCCGATCATCACGTGGTGTCTCGGCACGATGAACTATAGCAACGGTGCATACTCAGGGAGAACACTTATACCTTGAAATTTTGTGAGAGATCATCTTATAATTCTACCGCCGTACTAAGCAAAATAAGATGCATAAAGGATAAACATCACATGCAATCAAAATAAGTGATATGATATGGCCATCATCATCTTGTGCCTTTGATCTCCATCTCCAAAGCACCGTCATGATCGCCATCGTCACCGGCTTGACACCTTGATCTCCATCGAAGCATCGTTGTCGTCTCGCCAACTATTGCTTCTACGACTATCGCTACCGCTTAGTGATAAAGTAAAGCAATTACATGGCGATTGCATTTCATACAATAAAGCGACAACCATAAGGCTCCTGCCAGTTGCTGATAATTTCTACAAAACATGATCATCTCATACAACAATTTATATATCATCACGTCTTGACAATATCACATCACAACAAGCCCTGCAAAAACAAGTTAGACGTCCTCTACTTTGTTGTTGCAAGTTTTACGTGGCTGCTACGGGCTTCTAGCAAGAACCGTTCTTACCTACGCATAAAAACCACAACGATTTTTTGTCAAGTGTGCTATTTTAACCTTCAACAAGGACCGGGCGTAGTCAAACTTGATTCAACTAAAGTTGGACAAACAGACACCCGCTAGCCACCTGTGTGCGAAGCACGTCGATATAACCAGTCTCATGAACGCGGTCATGTAATGTCGGTCCGGGCCGCTTCATCCAACAATACCGCCGAATCAAAGTAAAACGTTACTGGTAAGCAGTATGACTATTATCACCCACAACTCATTGTGTTCTACTCGTGCATGTAACATCTACGCATAGACCTGGCTCGGATGCCACTGTTGAGGAACGCAGTATTTCAAATTTTTTACCTACGATCACGCAAGATCTATCTAGGAGATGCATAGCAACGAGCGGGGAGAGTGTGTCCACGTACCCTCGTAGACCGAAAGCGGAAGCGTTTAGTAACGCAATTGATGTAGTCAAACGTCTTCACGATCCAACCGATCGAAGCACCGAACGTACGGCACCTCCGCGTTCAGGACACGTTCAGCTCGATGACGTCCCTCGATCTCTTGATCCAGTCGAGGACGAGGGAGAGTTCCGTCAGCACGACGACGTGGTGACAGTGATGATGAAGTTACCGACACAGGGCTTCGCCTAAGCACTACGACGATATGACCTAGGTGTGTAACTGTGGAGGGGGGGCACCGCACACGGCTAAGACAATTGATCTTGTGTGTTCTAGGGTGACCCCTGCCCCCGTATATAAAGGTGGGAGGGGAAGGCCGGCCGGCCCTGTAGGGCGCGCCAGGAGAGGGGAGTCCTACTAGGACTCCATGTCCTAGTGGGATTCCACCTGGAGGAAAGGGGGAAGAAGGAAGGGAGAGGGGGAAGGAAGGAAAGGGGGGTGCCGCCCCCTTCCCCTAGTCCAGTTCGGACCCAAAGCGGGGGGGGGGGGCAAACCCCTTGTGGCCCTTCTCTCTCCCCACTAAGGCTCATGAAGGCCCATTAGTTCCCCCGAGGGGTTCCGATAACCCGGCACTCCGATATTTATCCGGTACCTCCCGGAGCTCATCCGTTGTCCGAACATCATCGTCCAATATATCAATCTTTATATCTCGACCATTTAGAGACTCCTCGTCATGTCCGTGATCTCATCCAGGACTCCGAACAAACTTCGGTCATCAAATCACATAACTCATAATATAAATCGTCATCGAACATTAAGCGTGCGGACCCTACGGGTTCGAGAACTATGTAGATATGACTGAGACACATCTCCGGTCAATAACCAGTAGCGGAACCGGGATGCTCATATTGGCTCCTACATATTCTACAAAGATCTTTATCGGTCAAACCGCATAACAACATACGTTGTTCCCTTTGTCATCGGTATGTTACTTGCCCGGGATTCGATCGTCGGTATCATCATACCTAGTTCAATCTCGTTACCGGAAAGTCTCTTTACTCGTTCCGTAATGCATCATCCCGCAACTAACTCATTAGTCATATTGCTTGCAAGGCTTATAGTGATGAGCATTACTGAGAGGGCCCAGAGATACCTCTCCGATACACGGAGTGACAAATCCTAATCTCGATCTATGCCAACTCAACAAACACCATCGGAGACACCTGTAGAGCATATTTATAATCACCCAGTTACGTTGTGACGTTTGATAGCACACAAGGTGTTCCTCCGGTATTTGGGAGTTGCATAATCTCATAGTCAGAGGAACATGCATAAGTCATGATGAAAGCAATAACAATAAACTAAACGATCATTTATGCTAAGCTAACGGATGGGTCTTGTCCATCACATCATTCTCTAATGATGTGATCCCGTTCATCAAATGACAACACATGTCTATGGTCAGGAAACTTAACCATCTTTGATTAATGAGCTGGTCTAGTAGAGGCATACTAGAGACACTCTGTTTGTCTATGTATTCACACATGTACTAAGTTTTCGGTTAATACAATTCTAGCATGAATAATAAACATTTATCATGATACAAGGAAATGTAAATAACAACTTTATTATTGCCTCTAGGGCATATTTCCTTCAAAAACCCCGGAAGGCTACTAAAGGAGCACATAAGATGCCTCACGAAAGCACCGAACTATAACACTAGAGGCAATTCCGCCACAAAAAGGAGAGAGAAATCAAAACTATTATTGGAGGAGCAGGATTCCCACCCCTCGACTTCGGCATATGTAAAACGTGCATCAAGACCCCTGCACCATTCACTAGTTATGAAGCTCCGAAGACCGCCATAACTGGGGGATGACGCTCTGGAGTCTCAAAGACCTGCCACACCATTTCGAGACTGCCTTCACCCCTTTCGGGGAGCCACCTTGACTTTCATCCATTGCTCGCCCAAGCAAAATCGTCACCCCCTAAATCGAAGGACAACGATTACTGCACGAATCGGACCGAGGTGAGGTGCGTCCCTAAAGCACCAACATGTAGCTCCCCAGCTCGATTGCATCGTCTCCGTCTGTCGCATGTCTCTTCCTCTGCCACTTGTCAGAGTATTGCGTCGTTGAAGCCCCGCATTGCCGCCCTGGCCACCAACACCCGGATCACTTGAGGACCTGGTCGGTTGTACCACCGCTGCCTCACCTCGTGTCATCATGGCCAGCAGTATGCACCACGCCTACGTCTAGCCGGATGCGGCCAGAGGCCCCTTAGCCGAGATACCGTCACTAGGTCGCCTGGGAGATGGCATGGAAGTTGGGTTGAGCCAAGACGTGACATGGAATTTCAGGTGTCAAATAAGTATTTCTGAAAACAAATCTAGTGCTAAAAATTGTGTTATGTACAACAAAGAAAATCTTGGCGAAAATGATTATCTTAGTGAAAGATAAAACAAAGTACATACTATAATTAGAATGGAGAGAGTAGTCTAAAAGAACACACCAATTCCTACAATTCATTTCATGAGAATAAAAGAACAAACTAAAATAAATAAATAAATAGATATTCTCTTGAATATTCCAAGTCGCGATCTCATTTCTAGACAGGTCATTTTCCATCACTAGAGTAGTGAAATAGCGTCCACATCTATCGAATCATCCTACCTCCATACAAACCTACTCCCACAGGAGACGTGGAGCACCATGACACGCCGCACACCCTCGCTCCACAAGAGATCAAGCACGGCCAGGTCACACCACTTGGCAGCCTTGCGTGTGGCCCACACTTGCTCGCCCGTGGGCCCATCCCGGGGACGGTACCGTGAGCTCCTCAAAGAAGCAACGCCTCCGGTCAATCGCAGCGCTCATCCTCGGAGAAAGACAGCATGATTAAAAACCATAAGTCTGATGAAGAACCGAAGCCAGTACAGCTAGCTAATCCATTTTCTGTCGCTGAGAGGCAGATTAGACAAAATTAAGAAAAATCCGGCCGATCCGCTGGTTATTTTTATAATGTTTGGGGCTTGGAATCTTCTCGCGGCTCGCTAACTAATTAAAACCCAATGCAGGGGCAGCACTCCAACGTGCTGGCATGAGTGGTACCTCTACCAGCATGACAGCTCCTCCCTCATTTCGCAAGTGACCACCAGCATTTCGCTAGGCCAGCGATGAAAGGATTTCGCCACGTCGGATGTACGCCATGAACACACAGTGACCTCATTGTTTCGGGGAACTGATCTTGTCCATCTCTTTTAGCTTTGGTTTTTCTGGTATAACTCCCAGGCGACCATGTATTTTGGTGTGGGCAACGAGCCAAGTGGCGTATTTTGCACTCTCTCCGTATCAAAATATAAAACGTTTTTTATAAACCTTTGTATCAGAAAACATCTTATATTTTGATACAGAGGGAGTACATCTTTAACAGACCAACAGCCAATAATCGATCGACAAGCCCGTAGAGTAGTAGATCATTGCTACGGTATCTGTGACAAACCAAATATATTTATCATGCATTTTTTAGTTTTAGTGAAGCATTGACTGAAAAAACAGGGACCTGTTTTGTTGGCCATAATAGCCAACTCGGTCCAAATAAAGCCAGCTATTCCCAAAAGAAAAGAATTCAAAATATGTAGGCCCTCCTCTGGTGTTGGATAATAGCAATATGAGCCCACTTGGCACATGCCAACCCCAATTTGCTGTCACCTCCTTTATTACGAGCCAGGTTGCAAGACCAGACCAGCTCAGTGATAGCACCCCAACCAACAAATACCATTTCTCAAATCCAGCGACTGTTTGTTTATCCTGTTCAAATCCAGCAAGTTATGCTTGAGTCATTTGTGCCACACAACAAGCCACCATGATGTGTTTTTAATTCCTTTGCAATGTGGCCAGCATGCAATTGCTTCCTGGCGGACCAATCAATCTGGAGCCTAGCAAAGGAGCACACCGCAGCTTCAAGAAGTAACTTGTTGCGAATGCACACTCAAATGCTGAGGTAAGGGCCACTAAGGGTAAGACTATGTTGTTTAATATAATATAAAGAAGATCAAACTTTGATTTTCTGGCAAAAAAATAGTAAAAATTATGTGGGCAGATATAGATTCCTTTTTTGCATCAATCCAGTCAAGCTTTAGGATAACTATCTTGGTCATCTTTGTTGAATATCAGAGGTGAAGTCTTAAAGTTGGACAAGTAAACCATGCACAGTGTTGGTGTGTGCTAGAGATGGCAAACATATGCCTCTTTCTTGAGAAAAGGGTTGTCTCCGTCTTGTTCCCCTTCATTTTCTCTTTTTGAGATTCAGTGTTATCTGTTTCTTGTGCCATGTCGATTATCACTAGAATTTCTTAGCATACAAGTCGATCCCCACTAGCTTAGTTCCATGTAGGCAACTGGCTTTTGCCAAACAAGCGTGCAGGTCATTTGCCTATATGTTGAGCAGGTGTAAAACAAATACAAAGGTCTTTTTTTCTTGCTAACAATGAATTTTGATTTTGCTAACAAATACGAAGGTCTTTACAAGAGGAAAGTAAAAGCATAGAGAGACTAGACTAATCAGGTTCAAGTTATGATGAGTTCTGGGTGTCACTAATCCAATGAAGAAGAGCATTGGCTGCAGGATGCCTTGTTTGATCATATGCAACACCTCGTTTTCGTGCTGCACTTTCTTCGCGAATACTCGTATATTCCTTATTATATCCATGGCAACAATGTATTCGGTGTGGATTCTTGGAACAGGGTTTAGCGCACCTGTTTAGGCAAAAAATATATTAAAACATGTTTAAAAAATCAGTAAAATATGAAACTTTGTCGGAACAAGCCTTGTCTAGTGTATTATTCACATGCAAAGTTTCAGGGCAAAATGACTAATTAGTATTATTGGCAAAAAAGACAAATTTGCGAGTACAAGCTATGTGAATAGTAGGCTTAATATACTATCAATTTTATTTTTGTTCGTTCCGAATACCACGAAAATCATTTTGTTGTGAAACTTTACACGGGAGTAATGCACTAGACTATACTTGTTCCAAGAAACAATCTGGGTGTGCCTAGACCCCTGTATAGTGGCTAACAAAACAGAGTATAGTGACTAATGAGTGGCATGACATATGTTAATTCTACTTCTCTAAGGATTCTTGATTTTTGTTTGGATGGGAACAAGTGGCAGACAAAACCTTTGGGTGTAGAAACCTGGCAAAGCAAGAAAATTCAGAAATATTATCTATTGTCCATATATGGCAACATGAAAGCAATAACGGATCTATGCAACACTTGAGAAACTAGCCGGATTGGTGTGTCTCTCACTCCTCATCTTCAAGAG
>NC_057802.1:136558191-136565451 GCF_018294505.1 Triticum aestivum
AACCGCAAAGCGGTGGAAATAAAACTACTCTCGCTACATCACAATACACAAATGCTTGACGCCCGCCAAAACCCAAAGGGTGGTCTCCTCTTTGATCTTGGAAATAATGACTGTCGATGGGGCGACAGTGTTATGGAAGACCCTATCATTGCGTACGACCAAATCTCCCATGACAAGCATCATCAAGGAAGCAAGAGCCTTGGTAGATGCCCGATGAACATGAAGATTACCGTTCCACCTGTTAGATAAAATAAGAATCACTGAGACACGAGAGACACAAATTTTTACGTGGAAATCCCTTGCAGGAAAGAACCACAGACACATGAAGGCGCAACTTCACTATGATGGAGTATTATAAGCACGAGACGACATATCGTCTTTAGGTAAAGACGCGACCGCATGGGTATATATAAGGGGTAACAAATAAGAGTCACTGGAGGACAAGTAAATGAGTTGCACTCATACACGTCAATACCAACACGGTAACAGAATTTGGATCACAGTTTAACAATCTCCACTCCATTCAAATCAGCATAATCACCTCATGCAGCAAAAATCTATAGGACTAGTGAGAAATACCAGCAGAACTATCATGCGTACTTATATTGCATACCTTCTAGTCACCTTCATCAATAACATCTCGAATATAGTGATATCTAACATAAATGTGCTTTGTCCTATTATGATACATTGGATTCTTTGTAAGACACATATCACTTTGACCGTCATAAAATACGGTAGGGCAAGATGAATCTCCACAAACCTTAACGTACAAATCTCTCAACCAGATAGCTTCTTTGCATGCCTCAGGAATAGCCATACTTGCCATTAGTAGTGGAACAAGCGACAATAGACTGCAAACTTGCTCTCCAACTCGCAACACAACCACCAATGGTGAAAACATTGTTAAGCTTCATGCACTAGCCTACGAAAGTCCGAACTGATGGAAAGGGCTAGTGCAATCCACATATACTGTAACACCCCCTCTCACGTGTGACGGGGAAGACAAATGAACATGTGCAACCGAAAGAGAGCGACAACGTGCGAAACTCACGTATGACTCAAGAGGCCTCTACGTGGACACAAAGGGGGGCTACCAGCAATTTTTAATAAATTGCAAAAGGTAGGACTTGAACTCAAGATTTTAGCTCTGATACATGTTAAGCTTCATGCACTAGCCAACGGAACCAAAAGTCTGAACTGATGGAAAAGGCTAGTGCAATCCACATATACTATAACAAACATAACCTGTGAGTGATCTTCTCTTATCAAAATCACCAGCAAAATCAGAATCAATGAAACCAAAAATTCCATTATAGATTTCCCAAGCTGTAAATAAGCATTAGAAGTACCTCACGGGTATCTGAAAATCCACTGAGCTGCTTTCTAATGCTCTTTTCGAGGATTAGCCATGTATCTACTGACAACACTCAATGCATATGATAAATTAGGACAAGAGAAAACCATGACATACATGAGTGAACCAACTATACTCGAATAGGGAACTCTGGACATGTGCTCAATACCAACATCTGACCCAGGACATAAGGTTGATGATAATTTGAAGTGTGCAGCTAACGGAATACTCACTGGGTTGGCATCATTCCTATTAAAACGATAAGAACTTTATCAATATATCCCTTCGGACTTAGATATAGGTTTCCAGACGATTTATCTCTGGATATTTCCATACCAAGTATTTTTTTGCTGCACACAAATCCTTCATCTCAAATTCATTACTTAATTGCTTCTTTAGTTGATGAATCTCAATCATACTCTTTGTAGCAATTAACATATCATCAACATAAAGGAGAAAATAAATGGCCGGACCATTAACAATTTTCAAATAAACACAACTATCATAATCATACTTTTTAAACCCTTGAGAGAGCATAAAAGTGTTAAAACTCTTGTACCACTGTCTAGGATATTGCTTCAATCCATAAAGAGATTTCTTTAACTTACAGACAAGCTTTTCTTTTCTAGGAATAATAAAACCTTCAGGTTGTTCCATATAAATATTCTCTTCTAATTCTCCATGTAAGAATGAAGTTTTAACATCTAATTGCTCAAGCTAAAAATCATGCATGGAAACAATACTGGGTAAAGTGTGAATAGAGCTATGCTTCACAACATGACAAAAGACTTCATGAAAATCATTACCTGGAATCTTTCCATTAGCAATGAACCTTGCTTTATATCTTCCCTCATCATTAGGAGAAACATCTTTGTTTCTTTTGAAAACCTACTTGCAATGAATAGGTTTCTTCTCTCTAGATAATTTTACTAAATCCCAAGTGTCATTCTTTTTGTTCTTTACTTAGCGATCTGCGTTTATCTTTTCTCGGCTATGACCTACCTAAGCATTTTGTGATGACTTTTGTATATCTTAATTTCCTGAGTGATGTTGAAAGTTCGGCTTGAGTATACACCCGATGCATGATGAAAATTGGTAGGGTTATATGTCGGTCCTCTTTTCATTCGTGCAACAAAGTTGATATAGCTTGGAAGTCCATACTCGATTTTAAAGAGTAATGATTGCCTGGCTTTGCTGCATGTATAAGAGGACCAATAATGGCTATCACTACTACTGACCTTTTTGACTACTAAGTTTGTGCCTATCTCTTGCTCTTCTTAACCTGTACAACACTTCATAGATTCTTGAACAGAACATGTGTATATGTGAATTTGGACCATGAACTATGGCTGATAACATTCATGTACATCTCTTAATTCTTACCATTGGTACAGCGAGGTGCTATACAAACGGTTTTAACCCCTTTTCGCGACGGTGTTCTGAATCATCGCCTAGTGATTGACTGCGATAGGGGCCCCCTTCCCACACAACCCAGAAACCTCGGGGATAGGGAGCCTTGATGCATATAGTTCTCCCTATATAACCGTTTCTGATATCTCGAATATCCCAAGCGCTTCATCGTTGCTACTCGTTTGTGCTCACATTGCCATCGCAGTCGGAGTTTTGTGGTTTTACCTAAAACCAGGCACGTACCAAACTGGCTCTACGTTTACGATGCCTGGCACATCACAAACAGTTCATGATTGTAAACCGTGTACGATAGGTAGACAATCACACACATTTAGTTTTCCCACATCGTTTGTGATAGTGTCTGACATCACACACGCTTTGCAAAAGGCAACTGCGTGCATTGTTACAGACGTTTCCTCTCCGTGAACAGTGTCAGATTATGATGTATATCGCACACGCTGTGCTTTATAGACCGTGTGTGCTGTAATGACCTGCACACCGTAATTTCACCCTAATTCAATTGCCGCTATTTAAAATTGTACCTAATTTGAACTTGAAAGTAGGCTATAGCTTTATTCATATCCATCAGGTTCAAACAACCAATGCATTATTCAATTCACAGGTACATATGTTTAAGAATTTCATAAGCACCAAATAAAGAATGATGAACCAGGGTTCTATACTTGTACTATTACAGATGATAAAGAAAGAGGCGACAGACATTCTGGTTGCTGAACAAGGTGAAGTGGAATGGCCCTATTCTGCTCTCCTGGATGCAGAAGGCACGCACGAATCTAGTCCAACCCCTTGTGATGGCCGGCCGCCAATCATGTAGTTTGAGAGGTAATCTTGAGTAAACTGCTTCAGGATCCACTGCAAAGGAAAAAAGATTCAGACATTGTCATCTAACACAACTCATTACGGGCAATAAAAAGAAAGCTACAGAGTTCTTACTTACCATCCTCCAGTTCACTGTTGTCTTGCATAAAGTGTAAACAAATAGTTCGATTGACATCTGTTGACCCATTTTAATAACAATCTTTATCAGTTTCCTCACTTGATGCTGGTCCATGAATATCTCATTGCCCCATATGCAGAAAGGGTCGAAGTGCGGATCTTTGGCAATGACATATGTACCTAAAAGCACCAAGTTAATATTAGAAGCTAAACAATAATTGCAAAATGATGTAGTACAACACTCCCTCCATCCCATTATATAAAATTTTATTACATGTATATCTAGACATCATCAGAACATTAAGGTCACACTCTTCCTTGTTGCTATGTAGCCTGCGATTGCATATTTAGTCATTCAGTACAATGCATGTTGCTATGTAGCCTTAGATATATGAAATATGGCCCTAGTTAATGTGACACCCCCGATTCAATCGTACACTAATCATACACGCAAACGTGTACGATCAAGATAAGGGACTCACGGGAAGATATCACAACACAACTCTAAAAATAAAATAAGTCATACAAGCATCATAATACAAGCCAGGGGCCTCGAGGGCTTGAATACAAGTGCTCGATCATAGACGAGTTAGCGGAAGCAACAATATTTGAGTACAGACATAAGTTAAACAAGTTGCCATAAGATGGCTAGCACAAACTGGGATACAGATCGAAAGAGGCGCAGGCCTCCTGCCTGGGATCCTCCTAAACTACTCCTGGTCGTCGTCAGCGGCCTGCACGTAGAAGTAGGCACCTCCGGTGTAGTAGGAGTCGTCGTCGACGGTGGCGTCTGGCTCCTGGGCTCCAGCATCTGGTTGCGACAACCAGGTAGAATGGAAAGGGGGAAAAGAGGGAGAAAAGCAACTGTGAGTACTCATCCAAAGTACTCGCAAGCAAGGATCTACACTACATATGCATGGGTATCTGTGTAAAGGGGCAATATCGGTGGACTGAACTGCAGAATGCCAGAATAAGAGGGGGATAGCTAGTCCTGTCGAATACTACGCTTCTGGCAGCCTCCATCTTGCAGCATGTAGAAGAGAGTAGATGGTAAGTTCACCAAGTATCATCGCATAGCATAATCCTAACCCAACGATCCTCTCCTCGTCGACCTGTGAGAGAGCAATCACCGGGTTGTATCTGGCACTTGGAAGGGTGTGTTTTATTAAGTATCTGGTTCTAGTTGTCATAAGGTCAAGGTACAACTCCGGGTCGTCCTATTACCGAAGATCACGGCTATTCGAATAGATAAACTTCCCTGCAGGGGTGCACCACATAACCCAACACGCTCGATCCCCTTTGGCCGGACACACTTTCCTGGGTCATGCCCGGCCTCGGAAGATCAACACGTCGCAACCCCACCTAGGCACAACAGAGAGGTCAGCACGTCGGTCTAAATCCTATGGCGCAGGGGTCTGGGCCCATCGCCCATTGCACACCTGCACGTTGCGTGGGCGGCCGGAAGCAGACCTAGCCTAGCAGGCGTTCCAGTCCAATCCGGCGCGCGCCGCTCAGTCGCTGACGTCACGAAGGCTTCGGCTGATACCACCACGCCGAGTGCCCATAACTATTCCCGCGTAGTTAGTTAGTGCGTATAGGCCAGTGGCCAGACTCAGATCAAATACCAAGATCTTGTTAAGCATGTTATTTTGAAGTAACCGCGAACGCCGACCAGGGCCAGGCCCACCTCTCTCCTAGGTGGCCTCAACCTGCCCTGTCGCTCCGCCACAAAGTAACAGTAGGGGGCCGTCGGGAACCCAGGCCCACCTCTACCGGGATGGAGCCACCTGCCCCTTCAGCCCCCATCTCTGAACAGTATCATAAGTAATGTAACAGTATAAAGTATATAGCATATGCCCGTGATCACCCCCTGAAGTGATACAGCCCAGTAGTATAGCATGGCAGACGGACAAGAGTGTAGGGCCACTGATGGAATACTAGCATCCTATACTAAGCATTTAGGATTGCAGGTAAGGGTAGCAACTGTAGCAACAATGACAGGCTATGCAGCAGAATAGGATTAACCGAAAGCAATAACATGCTACACTACTCTAATGCAAGCAGTAGAGAGAAGGAATAGGAGATATATGGTGATCAGGGGGGGCTTGCCTGGTTGCTCTGGCAAGAGAAGGGTTCGTCGTCGATGTAGTCGATCACAGGGGTACCGGCAGCAGTCTCGGGGTTTACCGGAAAGAAGTAACAGAGGGGGAACACAATAAATAACAGAGCAATCAAAGCATCACAAAGCATAACATGGCAATACGCGGTGCTAGGGGTGACCTAACGCAGTACTAGGCGATACTGGCGAAGAGGGGAAACATCCGGGAAAGTATCCCCAGTGTTTCGCGTTTTCGGACAGCTGAAGCGGAGGGGGAAAGTTGCATGTTCGCTATGCTAGGGATGTTTGGCGGACGAACGGGCTGCGTATTCGGATTCGCCTCGTCGTTCTGAGCAACTTTTATGTAGAAAACATTTTCATCCGAGCTACGGTTTATTTTCTATGTTTTTCTAAAGTTTTAATCATTTTCTGAATTTATTTATCTATTTAATTCTACCATTATCCAGAATAGTGTTTGCTGACATCATCATGACGTCAGCAGTCAACAGGGCGTTGACTAGGTCAAACTGACGTGTGGGTCCCGCATGTCATACTCTGCTTATTCTAATTAGGGTTTAACTAATCTAATTATTGTTTAATTAATTGACAATAGTTAATTAGGTTAATTAAGCATAATTAATTAATAATTTTATTTATTACTTTTTTAAATCATTCTGGGGTGGGGCCCCTTTGTCATAGGCCTGGCAGGGCCTAACAGGCGTGGCCCGAATGGGCGTGCGGGCAGCGGGCGCAGCGCCCGTCGGGACGGACCCGAGGCGACGCGGCGGGCGCTCGACGGCGAGTGGCGATGCTGCGCCGGGCGGAGCGGAGCACGTTCGCGGGCGATGACGAGCGCCGACGCGGGGCCGTAGCAGGGAGGCGGCAACGCGAGCAGAGGCGGCGGGAGTAGCGGGTGCGCATGCGCGTGGCCGCGGCCAGGGGCGGAGGAGGGCGGCCAACCAAGGCAAGGGCGCGCCCTGGGCATGCGCGGAAAGCGGTGGTGCGCGAGGAGTAGCAGCGAGCAGCTGCAGGGAGAAGCAGCAGCGGCAAGACCAGCGGTGGGCAACGCAGCAAAGGAGGTGAACGAGAATGCGGCAGTAGGCAACGTGAGTGAGCGCCAGTGACAGCGGGTGACCGGAGCGAGGGAAGACGGGGTCGGGTGGGGAGGTCCTCACCGGCCCTGTAGTGGTGCATGAGTGTGCTCGGGAGGGCTAGAGCTGCGGGGCGACTGCGAGTTGGCGTCGGGGCGGCGAGCACGGCGGGGACGAGGTGGCGCCGGAGGAGGCAAGCGGCGACGCGAACGACAAGGGTTGATGAAGGCCGTTGGGGAGGAGGACGAGGAGGCGATCCGGTGACGGCGACGGGGCGGCGTTCACCGGGGTTGGCGCCGAGGCGAGAGGGCGTCGCAACAAGGGGGGCTCCGGCGTAGTGGCCGCGT
>NC_057802.1:136565840-136573776 GCF_018294505.1 Triticum aestivum
GGAGTGCGGGGATAAGGGGCCGGGGTGGGCTGGCCTGGTGGCCGACTAGGCCGGCCTGTTGGGTCGGTTGGCCAGGGGTTCCTTTTCCTTTTCTGCAATTTTTGTAGTGTTTTTCTTTTCCTTTTATTTATTTTCTTGTTTCTGTTTTCTCTTAGTTTTACCCTTTTATAGTTTAAATGAAATACAAAACTAGTTGCTAATTTAGTTTTAATAAATATGCCACTGCCCCAATAGTTTGGTGCAATTAAATAAATTAGCTTAATATTTTATTAACTGAAAAAGGAATTTATTTATTTGTTTTTGTTACTGTTTTATTTACTTCAGTGCAATTAAATACTTTATAAAAATGTGGTTTCTCCACCATAATTACCTACGCTTTATTTGGCACTACCCGAACATTTTAGTTTTATTTTTTAAAAACTTTTGTTGTTTGCCTATACTTTAAATTTGAATTTGAATCGTTTTGAACTATCGCGAGTTTATCAACATTAACCGAGGTGACGTGGCATCATTAGTGTAGGTTTACTGTAGCATAATAATCCGGGCGTCACAATTCTCCTCCACTACAAGAAATCTCGTCCCGAGATTTAAGAGGGGGAGTAAGGGTAAGGGATTAGGTTACGAAATTCTAACAAATCTTCTCGGTCGTGGTTGCTCTTCTCGAAGAAGTTGACCGCTTCCGTTGATGTCGTCATTCCTTAGCTTCGGGTTATCAGGATAAGTCATCAGCCTTTCTTGGTGAACTCCATCGTACTTACCAATAAGAAAGGGGCATCCCAACAACGATAGAATGCTATCAGGGGAAATCATCTGGGGTTTATCCCATGAATGATCACATGAGTAACCCTCGAATTGGTCAAATGGAACACATCGAGAGCCGAACAAGAAGGTACGGTAAGAAGTTTCAAGTGGCTAGTCAATCGTTCATTGCCTAAAAGAGAGTGTGAAAGGGTTTTAGAGCAACGGGAATAAGTATTATGTCTGATACCAGAATTGATGATCTCTTGGAAGGTGGCTCGTGAATTACATACGAAGCCAAGCATGAGGAATAACCTTTAGGAGCTGGGGGTGTACAGGAGAGTCAGGTTTCGATCCTGTGGAACTGTGGGTTATGGGCCCACCACGTGGGTTAAAAGTAGGAGGAGCGGTGACATCTTGCATGGTCATGATAGCAAGGCATGTCAGAGGGTAGCCTGTCAGTTATGTCGGCAACAACGTCGGTACCAAGGGTGAGGGACGAAGAGAACCATTTTCCTGCTCGTTGAAACGAGGCGGACCAATAGGCAAAGTTCTCGTCCATCGGTGGTTACCGGAATGTCATCAACAATAGTAACAGGGTCTTACTGACAGAGTTGTACACCGAGGTGTTTGCACAAGCAGGGAATTATTACTGCTTATATCATATAGATCATAGAAAGGGTTTAAACAAACCAATGGAAAGGGAAAAGTGTCTATCAGATTTAATCAGAACAATGGAAAGAAAAATGTGTTTAAACACATAATTCAGGGGTATATCCTTCCCAAGGACAAGCAGAGCATGATATCCATGACAGGATATAACGTAGACAACCATTTAGGTTATGGGAGAGGAATTTTCATGGCATTATCCATACAACGGTGTTTGAATAATTGATAACGAAAATTTAGCATTGTGCTTCAAATGTTTTTATTGAAGATCGGAGTACCACAGACATGCTTCGAGATAGCATTGACATGGTCTTCAAGCAAAGGTCGGACTTTGGATACTCAATGGATTCATCAGGAACAACTTATAGAATAAGTCTTTCAATTTCCTCATGGAAGAATGGTTAACATTGCTAAAAGGAAGAACTATAACAATAGGCCCTCCGGCCAGGTGTGCTAGGCATGACATCACCTTACCGGGTCATATAAAGACCAACGTTATACCTCTTGGAAAATGCGTCCCAACCATCATATCTGACCGGGATTCTATCTGATTGGTGTTAGGATATCTCAGACTTAGGATGCCTGAGAATAAGAGGTGCAACACAATTTGACGAGATGACATTATATGATTCTCGGGAAATGAACTATGGAAGCGAGTTCCGGACAAGGGTTCATCATTAAGCCAAGGAGAGGATGAGGAGGTGGCTGATGGACTCAGCGATAATTCAACGAGGTATACAAAAAGATGGATCTCCACAATTATGTGGATAAGGAGATAACATTTGTCAGATCAAATGATATAATGAAATATGCTCGAGGAAAACATACACAATTAAACATTGGTTGAAAGGTGCGCCCGAAATATGGGTGGGGTTGCACGACCAATGTGAGAATGGTGATTCAATAATCAATAGTCTAAGAATGAACGGCCGACCATTAACTTCAAAGCAATAGGGTTGCTAGAAGGCAGAATCCAAACAACACCGTTCACTTGTTGGAATCAACACGGGGACCAAGAAGGAATGGTGATGGTGAGAAGTATCACTATACTAAGAATTCTTAAGAGGTGGAGTAATCCTCATGACATTCTTGACATAAAAGATGGTAATACTCCAAGGTAAATAAGAACAAATGCTGTATAGTAAGGAACTCAAGGTATAACACAGAACACGAACAAGTTTGTGTTGGAGGGAAGGCAGTAATGTTGTCGATGATAACACAAATCATCGAGGGGCAAGGATTCATCATGAATTCGATAGATATCTCAGAAGAACCCAGAATGTTGATGATGATCACGACACCTTTGTCGAGAGATTTCATGAAGATGTAATCGATCGGCGATGACATCAAGTTAAAGGAATGATGAAGCGAAAAGTTATTGGAACCATGGGTACGACACAAACTTGAAATCAAGTTTGCTGTCCAAAGCGAAATGATATGATGAAGAAGATCAACGTAAGCTTAGCTCATTGTCAAAAAATTTGCTCCAGGAAGAAGGACCAGGTAGCACAGTTAAAATTTCGCACAAAATGATATAGCCGATCAGACTAGGAATGACGTGATCGAGTTCAAACTCGTAAGTAATGAAGGTTACTAAGAGTTGTTTAATCGCGGTGCGGACTCGAGTCAGTTATCGGTGTCTTTGAGTGTTTAATAACTCAGAGCCCGTGAAAAATTGGAATCGGTGAGAATGTAGCACTTGTTGAAGAACTCATAAGAAGTTATGCAGTTCCATGATAATCTCGAGATACCAGAGGGGTAATACTCGACGACAGGTCAAAGTAGAGGTTGGACTAGGGTATTGCTCTGCAGAAGACAAGTGCTCAAACTTGCACGAGAAATGGAATCAAGGAGAAACATGGTCGGAACCACGTCCACAGATACAAGATGAACTTATAACAAGGGGATAATTATTTTACGAGCAGCTTCCATGATAAGTTCTACATCGTGTCCATGGGCATGAACACAAAGTTCAAGGTCGACTCCCACTTCTCCAATGCATAACCTTTCATTCACTCCTCACGTTCGATGGAGTTGTAGTGCTGAAATTTTATCTGGCATAACACCGTTAGAGTATGACCCGTAGAAGCTTCCGGGTTTACACAAATTAGAAAAGGCATAGCTTCATCCCATCGGGGCATCTTTGAAACATATACCACAATTTCAGGAGTAATTTATACAAGCTCGAAAGCAGAGCATGGTTGAGAAAGCAGATGATACAGTTTGCCAAAGGCATTATGTATCCGAGGGAAGGCTCACAAGGTTATTGAATATGAAGGGCATTGTTGGATAAAATCCAACAAAGGATGTGCCAGTCCATAACGGAGCTGATGTGAGCATCGGCATAAAACCGGAGGAAGTAACAATGCAAAGGCATTGGATTATAGAAACAACTGACTAATTCAGAGCTCAAATGCATAGGAATTGTGATTTTCAAATTAAGGGCTCAGAAGCATATGCCCTGGTTAAGGATGGATAAGTTGAGTAGACTTAGGGATACAATCGACAGTAATTTGATTGGTCGAGAACCAGCTCCTGTTCAAAATGACATCTGAGCCAAAAGGATGAATTCTAGAATCTCATTGAGGATTGCGAGCATTCGCAACATATTGACTCAATAGACTCGAAATGATAATGACAAAGGATACTAAATGAATATTGCTGGTCTTAAGGAAAGCAACCAAATGCAAGCACACAATTGCAGAGCAATAGCGGGCAGAGGATTACCGGAAGATCAGATAACATCTCAATGTATCTTGTGAATCATATGAACAACGGGGGTAGAACGGATACTCGGTAAATGCGAGGAATTATCCGTAGGGGGTATTCATGAGGCAAGAATTGCAAGACAGTAAGCTCAAAGGATTTTCGGAACAACGGAGAGTAGTTCATGGCATCTTGTAATAACAAGAGCAACTGAGGATGAATGTATAAACGACAAATGTAAAAGTTATCCATAAGGATACATCAGTGGTAGGGAATTGTAAAAGCGACGACACATAGTCTCGAGGGAACATTGTAGGGTGTCTTTGGAATCTTTTGGTGAAGCAAGCGATCATTCGGACCGAGGGGCTCTCCGGGAGAAAGTATTTACGAGAACCTAGAGTTAGACTTAGCAAATTCTTTTTAACCCGAATAGAAGAGAGATCAGAGTCCCAGAGTATAGACGACGAATAAAAGATCCTAATACCACCCAACGGCGACGTGGGCCCTTAAGCCACACAGCCATGTTAGTAAAAGTTTAGCAACGACTAGACTCAACTTCGGCCAAGGAGTTGGAAAGGGGGATTCCTACAGGCAGTCGGCTCTGATACCAACTTGTGACGCCCCCGATTCAATCGTACACTAATCATACACGCAAACATGTACGATCAAGATCAGGTACTCATGGGAAGATATCACAACACAACTCTAAAAATAAAATAAGTCATACAAGCATCATAATACAAGCCAGGGGCCTCGAGGGCTCGAATACAAGTGCTCGATCATAAACGAGTCAGCGGAAGCAACAATATCTGAGTACAGACATAAGTTAAACAAGTTGCCATAAGATTGCTAGCACAAACTGGGATACAGATCGAAAGAGGCGCGGGCCTCCTGCCTGGGATCCTCCTAAACTACTCCTGGTCGTCGTAGCGGCCTGCACGTAGAAGTAGGCACCTCCGGTGTAGTAGGAGTCGTCGTCGACGGTGGCGTCCGGCTCCTGGGCTCCAACATCTAGTTGCGACAACCAGGTAGAATGGAAAGGGGGAAAAGAGGGAGAAAAGCAACCGTGAGTACTCATCCAAATTACTTGCAAGCAAGGATCTACACTACACATGCATGGGTATCTGTGTAAAGGGGCAATATCGGTGGACTGAACTGCAGAATGCCAGAATAAGAGGGGGATAGCTAGTCCTGTCAAAGACTACGCTTCTGGCAGCCTCCATCTTGCAGCATAGAAGAGAGTAGATGGTAAGTTCACCAAGTATCATCGCATAGCATAATCCTAACCCAACGATCCTCTCCTCGTTGACCTGTGAGAGAGCAATCACCGGGTTGTATCTGGCACTTGGAAGGGTGTGTTTTATTAAGTATCCGGTTCTAGTTGTCATAAGGTCAAGGTACAACTCCGGGTTGTCCTGTTACAAAAGATCACGACTATTTGAATAGATAAACTTCCCTGCAGGGGTGCACCACATAAACCAACACGCTCGATCCCCTTTGGCCGGACACACTTTCCTGGGTCATGCCCGGCCTCGAAAGATCAACACGTCGCAGCCCCACCTAGGCACAACAGAGAGGTCAGCACGCCGGTCTAAATCCTATGGCGCAGGGGTCTGGGCCCATCGCCCATTGCACATCTGCATGTTGCGTGGGTAGTCGGAAGCAGACCTAGCCTAGCAGGCGTTCCAATCCAATCCGGCGCGCGCCGCTCAGTCGCTGACATCACGAAGGCTTTGGCTGATACCAGGACGCTGAGTGCCCATAACTGTTCCCGTGTAGTTGGTTAGTGCGTATAGGCCAGTGGCCAAACTCAGATCAAATACCAAGATCTCGTTAAGCGTGTTATTTTGAAGTAACCGCGAACGCCGACCAGGGCCAGGCCCACCTCTCTCCTAGGTGGCCTCAACCTGCCCTGGCGCTCCGCCACAAAGTAACAGTCGGGGGCCGTCGGGAACCCAGGCCCACCTCTACCGGGATGGAGCCACCTGCCCCTTCAGCCCCCATCTCCGAACAGTATCATAAGTAATGTAACAGTATAAAGTATATAGCATTTGCCCGTGATCACCTCCCAATGTGATCACAACCCAGTAGTATAGCATGGCAGACGGACAAGAGTGTAGGGCCACTGATGGAATACTAGCATCCTATACTAAGCATTTAGGATTGTAGGTAAGGGTAACAACTGTAGCAACAATGACAGGCTATGCAGCAGAATAGGATTAACCGAAACCAGTAACATGCTACACTACTCTAATGCAAACAGTAGAGAGAAGGAATAGGTGATATCTGGTGATCAAGGGGGGGGGCTTGCCTGGTTGCTCTGGCAAGAGAAGGGTTCGTCGTTGATGTAGTCGATCACAGGGGTACCGGCAGCAGTCTCGGGGTCTACCGGAAAGAAGTAACGGAGGGGGAACACAATAAATAATAGAGCAATCAAAGCATCACAGAGCATAACATGGCAATACGCGGTGCTAGGGGTGACCTAACGCAGTACTAGGCGATACTGGCGAAGAGGGGAAACATCCGGGAAAGTATCCCCGGTGTTTCGCGTTTTCGGACAGCTGAAGCGGAGGGGGAAAATTGCGTGTTCGCTATGCTAGGGATGTGTGGTGGACGAACGAGCTGCGTATTCGGATTCGTGTCGTCGTTTTGAGCAATTTTCAGGTAGAAAACATTTTCATCCGGGCTACGGTTTATTTTCTATGTTTTTTAAAGTTTTAATCATTTTCTGAATTTATTTATCTATTTAATTATAACACTAGCCAGAATAGTGTTTGCTGACATCATCATGATGTCAGCGTGACGTCAGCAGTCAACAGGGCGTTGACTGGGTCAAACTGACGTGTGGGTCCCGCATGTCATACTCTGCTTATTTTAATTAGGGTTTAACTAATCTAATTATTGTTTAATTAATTAACAATAGTTAATTAGGTTAATTAAGCATAATTAATTAATTAATAATTTTATTTATTACTTTTTAAAATCATTCTGGGGTGGGGCCCCTTTGTCATAGGCCTGGCGGGGCCTAACAGGCGTGGGCCGAATGGGTGTGCGGGCAGCGGGCGCAGCGCTCATTGGGACGGACCCGAGGCGACGCGGTGGGCGCTCGGCGGCGAGTGCCGAGGCTGCGCGGGGCGGAGCGGAGCACGGTCGCGGGCGATGACGAGCGCCGACGCGGGGCCCTAGCAGGGAGGTGGCAACGCGAGCAGAGGCGGCGGGAGCAGCGGGTGCGCGTGCGCGTGGCCGCGGCCAGGGAGGAGGAGGGCGGCCAACCAAGGCAAGGGCGCGCCCTGGGCACGCGCGGGAAGCGGCGGTGCGCGAGGAGTAGGAGTGAGCAACTGCAGGGAGAAGCAGCAGCGGCAAGACCAGCCGTGGGCAGCGCAGCAAAGGAGGCGAACGGGAACGCGGCAGTAGGCAACTTGAGTGAGCGCCAGCGACAGCGGGTGACCGAAGCGAGGGAAGACGGGGTCGGATGGGGAGGTCCTCACCGGACCTGTAGTGGTGCATGAGTGTGCTCGGGGAGGGCCAGAGCTGCGGGGCGACGGCGAGTTGGCGTCGGGGCGGCGAGCACGGCAGGGACGAGGTGGCGCCGGAGGAGGCGAGCGGCGATGCGAATGAGAAGGGTTGATGAAGGCCGTTGGGGAGGAGGACGAGGAGGCGATCCGGTGACGGCGACGAGGCGGCGTTCACCGGGGTTGGCGCAGAGGCGAGAGGGCGTCGCAGCAAGGGGGCTCCGGCGTAGTGGCCGCGTGGGTCGGCGGCGGCGGCGGGCTGTTGCCCCCGATCCAGATCGGGTCGGGAGGGGGAGCGAGGGGATCGTGGG
>NC_057802.1:136574148-136595031 GCF_018294505.1 Triticum aestivum
GGTGGCCGACTGGGCCGGCCTGTTCGGTCGGTTGGCCCAGGGTTCCTTTTCTTTTTCTGCAATTTTGTAGTGTTTTTCTTTTCCTTTTATTTATTTTCTTGTTTCTGTTTTCTCTTAGTTCCACCCTTTTATAGTTTAAATGAAATACAAAACTAGTTGCTAATTTAGTTTTAATAAATATGCCACTGCCCCAATAGTTTTGTGCGATTAAATAAATTAGCTTAATATTTTATTAACTGAAAAAGGCATTTATTTATTTGTTTTTGTTACTGTTTTATTTACTTCAGTGCAATTAAATACTTTATAAAAATGTGGTTTCTCCACCATAATTACCTACGCATTATTTGGCACTACCCGAACATTTTAGTTTTATTGTTTAAAACTTTTGTTGTTTGCCTATACTTTAAATTTGAATTTGAATCGTTTTGAACTATCGCAAGTTTATCAACATTAACCGAGGTGACATGGCATTATTAGCGTAGGTTTACTATAGCATAATAATCCGGGCGTCACAGTTAACCTACTGATAAATGGGTTACAGATATATTCAGTGAAATGTCTGATTCAACGATTAATCGCTTATCAGCCCCCAGGCTATATGGTACCAGCTACCGATATCCTAAATAGTGAGTACATATAAGCAATGCGATGAAACTAACCTCGATGGAAAACATCACTGTTCTCAATATTGTCATGTATGAGTACATATAAAGGCATGTTAAGCACAACAGGCTAAACATCAACCAAATATATATACTCCAGCAATTTTTGGCCGTTTTCGGTCGATCCCCTAAACTTAACGTTGTAAACTTCAATTTGATCAAGTTCAAAGCAGGTTCAACCGAAAGTAGCATGCATTCAAACATAAACATAGATAGTTTTGCATAACCGAACATAAAACATAAATTTAAACTAAGCTAAACTACTTTCGGTCGGGAGGTCGAGCCAACCCTTCCTCATCAGGTACGGTGTGCCGCGAGCCGGGTCCGGGCTAGTGCCGTCGTCGGGGTCATTGGGGAAGATACTCCTCCACTCGTCGACGTCGATCTCCTCGTCCTCGCTGCCCACCTCAACGCCCTCCGCGCCGCCGTCCTCGCCGCCTTCGACCTCGTCATCGGAGGAGAGCACGATAACCCCGCTGCCCTCCGCGCCGACAAAGAACACCTGCCCCGCCTGCACGAGCTCCGCGTGCTACCGGTGGAGCTCTTGCATGTAGGCCGAGGCCGGTGCCGTCGTCGGGGTCGTTGGGGAAGATACTCCTCCACTCTTCGACGTTGCTCTCCTCGTCCTCGCCGCCCACCTCAACGCCCTCTGCGCCGCCGTCCTCGCCGCCTTCGACCTCGTCATCGGAGGAGAGCACGATAACCCTGCCTCCCTCCGTGCCGGCAAAGATCACCCGCCCCGCCTGCACGAGCTCCAGGTGCTTCCGGCGAAGCTCTTGCATGTAGGCCTCGTCGGCGGCCTCGGCCTCGAGGCGCTCCCACGCCTCGCGGTCCTCCCGTGCCATAGCCGAGCTCACCACCCCTGGCTCAGGCGGAACGAGGTCGACCAGACATGTGCCGAAGAGGAAATTGAGCCTAGCCGCCGCGCCATGGTAGTGGACCTGCCAGCGGTCAAACTCCATGCCCGCGAGCTCGGCCATGTGGAAGCTACCGAGCCACCGGCGGGTGTGGGTCCCCCGATCCATAATCTCGGCGACCCACGTCCCTCACTGCCGCTGCCGGACCCTGAGGAAGGACCTCGCCGGCGGTCGGGCCCGAGGGAGGACGGGGAAGTCCTCGAACTGGCGTAGGGGCATGACGGCGGGCGGATGGGCGACCGGCGATGACGGATCGATAAAGAGACCCGCGGAGGACGACGGGGACACCTCGGTAGCCACCTCGACGGCGTCGGGCGAAGAGTCCGTGATAAACCTCTTTTTGGCCATTGGCTCCTCGAGCTCCCCGGCACACAGGTAGAGGTTGAGGATGGAGGTGGCGGCGGCGATGGCGGTGACCTACCAATGGTTTCGAGCGAGGGAGGGGTGGTGTGTGTCTATGTGAGCGGAGGTTTTGGGGAGTGTGTGGTGTGTGTGGGGGGGGCAAGGTGGTGTTTGAGGAAATACCGCAGCAACTGAAAATTTTACTAGGCGGGAGTAAAATGCCTGGCTACTAAATTTTTTGATCAAGGGCGAGCAGATATTTTTGAGATTGCGAGGGATGCAGAGGCGGGAGTAAAATGTCGGGGCAACTGAAAATTTGAATCAAGGGCAAATAGATAATTTTGAGATTGCGAGGGATGCAGAGGCTGGAGTAACAAGGCGGGGCTACTGAAAATTTGAATCAAGGGCGAGCAAATATTTTTGAGATTGCGAGGGATGCAGAGGAGGGAGTAAAATTCCTGGGCTACTGAAAATTTGAATCATGGGATTGAAGCAGAGCGGGAGTAACAGACATCGCAGATGGTCCACACATACTAACCATGTGCTATCAAACATTAAAACCTTCCAGGCGGTAGATATTTTCGAGATTATGAGGCAGTAGATATTTTCGAGACCGGGAGGTAAGCCTCGTGGAGCCCAATCTACTGTGCTGATGTGAGTGACTGCAGGGCACATGCGTGGCACACGGGTAGTCTGACTGAACCGTGTCTGCTGCGTCCCCAATTGCAGACGATTTCTACATCGAACTTGTGTGTTGTTTATAAATTTGGCAAAAAGAATAACGCGGGAGAGGGTCAGAACATGAACACACTTGCATGTGGACCAAATATATGTATGAAAAAGGTGGTTTGATGTTCGAATACCCAATGCACAACATTGATGTGGCACCTGTCGCACAAAAGCACAGTATTGCTTGTCAGCCACCCCCTACGAACCCCACTTCATGTCGGCGGTAAGGGAATCCTAGCTATGAATGTTTGCCCCCAAATAGCTAGGTCTGAAATCTCACCCTACCTTAACACAAAACCTATCGGAGTCCATCATACATATATGATCAAACTTCCCCTTTCGCTTCCCAACAAAGGTGGACCGTGTGCTAACCCACAAATGTGTGCTTGTGGCGCGAGATGGGTGAGACCACATACGAACCACATGCGGGTGGCCCTACTATATGTATGAAAAGGGTGTGGTGTGATATTTAACTACCATTCACAACTTTGATGTGGCACATGTGCCTCACAAATTAACCGGACTTCCCCGACCCCACGGAGGTTGCAGGTAGTGCGAAGTAGCCCCCCCCCACACACACACGTCGGGGGGAGGGCATCTCACCAAGACGTACTGTAACACGGACCAAGCAAAATCCAACTTGGTCGTACAACCTCTCCCGCTCGTTGTTGGTCAAAGTGATGGAGGTCCACATGGCCTCGCAAAATGGGCTAGCTTGTCACCGATAACCTCGCGAGGGAGTACTACATGAAGACGAACCCACTCTATGCATGTGGCACAAGTATGTATTTGGAAGTGGTGTGTGTGGTGTTTGAATACCCAATGCGCAAATTTGATATGCCACCATGCTTTGGAACCATAAAATCCCCACACTGAGTGAGGGTTCACGACGTGTAGCATGCGGTCAAACTTAATTAGGGTTGGAATGGTTGACCTACTATATGGTAACTCAAAGCAAAGAAGAAGGATCCACCCTGGTAACCTTTCTCGTCGTTGGTCGAAATGATGGACGTCCACGCAGGCCCATGAATATATATAGGCTTGCCGCCATAACCAAGCGAGTGAGAGTGTGTCCAAAGACAACCATTGCATGCGTGTGTCCTGAACATATTTATTGAGGTGTGTGATGCATGCATATGTGTTGAATACCCAACTTAATGCACAACATTGATGTGGTGCATGCGTTGAAAATCGCAGAGGTCCCCACACAGAGCAAGAGGTCGTTCATGACATGTCGTGTGCTCGCACCCCCTTCGATTTAGCGGGATGGATTCATGTGTACACAATGCACTATTATATATATGTAATCTCACATCATGATCTATATCATGATACAAACAAAAAATTAATCCCCTCCTAAGTCAAATTAGTTAACCTCTCTCGCGCTGTCGGTGAAAGTGATGGACCAAGCGGGCCGACAGACAGAAGCATCGCCGATAACCACGTGAGTGAGTGCCATATATAGGACAACAACCATCGCGATTGCACGTGTGCCAGAACAGATATATGAAGAGGTGTGTTGTGATGTTTTGAATACCTAATGCACAACTTTGATGTGGCATTTGCCTCAAAAACTGCAAAGTCCCCACACAGAGTGAGGTTCATGTGAGATATAGTATACATATGCGGGTCACCTCTCTTCGACATGTACTATACACCTAGTAACACAACCCTAAAATAATTAATCCTCCTTGTTCGTCAAACGTACCTCTCTCTCGTTGGGTCAAAGTGATGGACGACGAACTCGCGGGCCAGCACAGAAGCGAAGCGCACGCCGGACACGAGTGATCATCCTATATAGGACTACGTACCACCGTTTGCATGTGGCCCAAAGAGGTGTTTGTGTGATGTTTGCAAAAATTTGATGTGGCACCACATATATAGGAAACCAAAAAGTCCCAACAGAGAGCACGAGGTTCATGATGCATGGTATGTGCTATATGTACGCCCCCATTTGACACGTGGTATATATGTACTTCTACTGTATAGCAAAAACCAAAAAAGAATATTCCTTGATGGTCCAATTAACCTGTTTCTCTCTCGTTGGGTCAAAGTGAGGGAGGACAACCTCACATGCCCATGGATGGAAGCGCCACACGCGAGTGAGTTCCTATAGGGCAACCACCGCCTGCATGGTATTCCAGGATGTTTGAATACCCATATAATGTACAACTTTGATGTGGCACCTACCTCGGGAACCGGAAACTCCCCATATGGAGCGAGGTTATGACACGCATATCTTTGACATGTACATACTCCTACCATGCATATACGTAACACAAACCAAAAAAGAACCATCCTTGTTGGTCAAACTAACCTCTCTCTTGTTGTACGTTCAACTGATTGATGACGACCTCGTGGGCCCACAGAGAGAGTCACACGCGAGTGAGTGTCATAGGACAAAACCACCGCGTGCATGTGTCCGTATGTTATGTGATGTTTGAATACCCAATGCACAACTTTGACGTGGCACATGCTTCGCAAACCGGAAACGCACTGCACCATGATGCATAGCCCCCTCACTTCAAGCCAGTGGGAGGGTGTGTCCGCACGTGCTCAAACTTTGATATGGAATCTCACCATGACCACATAGATGCCAAGATGAATCCACCTTTTGGTCAAATGCCTCTCGTTGTCGGTGGAAACTGAAAACCTTTGTGGGCTAACAAATGGGCACGTCGCTGATAACCGCACGAGGGAGAGTGTCCGAGAGGACCACCAATGCATGCATGTGGCCCGAACATGTATGTATGAAAGGGTTGTGTAATGATTTAAATAACCAATTCATGACTTTGACGTGGCATATATGACTCACAAAATGATCAATAATCCCACACGGAGGTTCACGACTCGTAGTGTACTTCTGAACCCCTCCCCCCCACACACAGACACACACATCCCGCACCACCACAGCCACTCCGAGGCATGTCAAACTTTTCTGCAGTGAACATGTGACCAAAGGAATTAAAAAAAAACAGGCATCATTCGACCGTTTTTATACATTAATTGATTTCCTAGAGATTTAATGTGCAAAAATCAAATTTGAGCTACATGTGCACCAAAATGGATTGCAAAATCATATGTGTCCCTGGGTGCATGTTTCCCTGTACAAGAGATTTCAAAACATTGAGAATATAGATTTTTAAAATTCGGTAAATCCAGAATTTAGTTGAAATTCATGAAACTTATCATGGTGTCATATATGGACACCAGTAGACTATAATATTGTATTTTTTTCGTGAAATTTGAGACCCGTTTTGATATAATCTTCTTAGAAACGGGAGATTATTAAAAACTGGCAACCAATATCTCTTACGGATTATTTATTTAGACCGTGTGCGTTAGACCGTGCCATGCTTCGATTAAGCAGTAAAGCGGCAACATGAATCATCAATAAACCAAAAAATATACGTGCTGCCACACGCCCCGTGTGTCGTGCGAGCAGGCGGGAGTTGATGGGACGCATGCGAGCGGTCCGCCACGGAGGCATACCGGGAGGCGTGCGTGCAGATGTGCGTATCGATGGGAGGCGTGCGAGTAGCTATGTGAAATGATGGTAGGAATGGCAGAAGTCTGCCGCGCAGGCTCACCGGGAGGCGAGACAGCCTTTGACCGCTGCCCGCCTCGCTCCAACTGGGCCGTATAAATTGCACGCCCGAGCCGCTGGCCATAATAGGCAGCCGCACCACCGATCCATAGTGGTCACCAACATTTGGACTCTGGAGTGTATGAGGATGACGCCGAAGCGTACCATTGGAGGGAGTGGCGACGCCGGGGCTGGTGAAGCACCCGCGCAACGCATGAAGCTGGGCACAGAGGTTGCCGTCGCCGCTGACGAGGTCTCGCGTGGGCAGCAGCACGACCTTCACTTCGTTGGCACCGTCGTGCCCCCCAGCCAGAGCCAGAGGTCAACAACAACTCCGGCAACGACTGCGACTCCGACGGAAAACCGGTTAGTCATCTATATACCCATTTGTGTGGCAAACATATCATGTATTTTCTCTGGTTACTCCCCCCCTCTATAATTCTTTTGGAATACAAATCCTATGGTTATGTTCTCTCAGTCCATGAAATCAGAGTAATTAAGATCCATTAGATGCACGTAGTGTATTGATTGTTTGAATGTTATCTGCATAGAGTTAGTGATTAATTGTTTGTTCTGTACAAATGATTTTTTGCTAATAATCCAAATAGGGTTAGCTTGTGTGCTAATAATTCGTGGCCAGATCTTGAGAATTGATTTTGAATGTCCTCATATATGTTTGTGCCTTTTTTCTTCCAGATCTTGAGAATTGATTTTGGATGTCCTACATGTTTGTTTCTGCCATTTTTTTCTTACAGATGGGTATGTACACAGATGAGGCTCCGGCCAGCGCTGCCACCGGATGTAGATCTTGGACCCAGCTGCACGGCCAGGAGTGGCCATGCCCCCTTGGACGTGAGGAACCAGTAGAATCTCCGGTGGACCGCATCAGCGATCTCCCGGACGGCATCCTTGGAGAGTTCATCTCCCTTCTCCCCACCAAGGATGGCTGCCACACACAAGTCCTCGCATCCTAGTGGCGCACTCTGTGGCGCGTCGCGCCTCTTAATCTTGACTGCCGTCAGTTATCTATCGATGACGATTCTACATCTACATCCCGGCATGCTACCTGCTGGACATACCATGCATGGTGGCTGCCTGGATGACATCCCGTCAATTCAATAAACTCTAGCAGCTTGAGTTCTACCATTACTACAACGATAGGTTATCACCAAGAGCTGCATCTGTGTGACACCCCTGATTTGACTGTACACTAATCATGCACGCAAATGTGTACAACCAAGATCAGGGACTCACGGGAAGATATCACAACACAACTCTAGACACAAATTAAAGATCATACAAGCTTCATATTACAAGCCAGGGGCCTCGACGGCTCGAATACAAATGCTTGAAGACACAAGAGGTAGCGGAAGCACTAGTATCTGCGTACAGACATAAATCAAACAAGGTGCCACAAGATGGCTAGCACAAACTGGGATACAGGTCGAAAGAGGCACATGCGTTCTGCCTGGGATCCTCCTAAACTACTCCTGGTCGTCGGCGGCCTGCACATAGTAGTAGGCACCCTCGGTGTAGTAGGGGTCGTCGTCAACGGTGGCGTCTGGCTCCTGGACTCCAGCATCTGGTTGCGACAACCGAGAAGAAACAAAAAGGACGGAAAGAGGGAGCAAAGCAACCGTGAGTACTCATCCAAAGTACTCGCAAGCAAGGATCTACACTACATATGCATTGGTATCAATGAAATGGGTAGTATCTGTGGACTGAACTGCAGAATGCCAGAATAAGAGGGGGATAGCTAGGCCTATCGAAGACTACGCTTCTGGGAGCCTCCGTCTTGAAGCATGTAGAAGAGATTAGTAAGAGCAGCATCAAGTGACATCGCGTAGCATAATCCTACCCGACGATCCTCTCCTCGTCGCCCTGTGAGAGAGCGATCATGGGGTTGTATCTGGCACTTGAAAGGGTGTGTTTTATTAAGTATCTAGTTCTAGTTGTCATAAGGTCGGAATACAACTCTGGGTCATCCTTTTACCGAGGGACATGACTATTCGAATAGACAAACTTCCCTGCAGGGGTGCACCACATTACCCAACACGCTCGATCCCTCTAGCCGGAAACACTTTCCTGGGTCATACCTGGCCTCGAAAGATCAACACGTCGCAGCCCTACCAAGGCTCAACAGAGAGGTCTGATACGTCCATTTTGCATCATGCTTTTATATCGATATTTATTGCATTATGGGCTGTTATTACACATTATGTCACAATACTTATGCCTATTCTCTCTTATTTTACAAGGTTTACATGAAGAGGGAGAATGCCGGCAGCTGGAATTTTGGGATGGAAAAGGAGCAAATATTAGAGACCTATTCTACACAACTCCAAAAGTCCTGAAACCTCACGGAGGCACGTTT
Organism: Triticum aestivum; assembly: GCF_018294505.1. Classification (NCBI taxonomy): domain Eukaryota; kingdom Viridiplantae; phylum Streptophyta; class Magnoliopsida; order Poales; family Poaceae; genus Triticum; species Triticum aestivum. The sequence goes on from NC_057802.1 coordinate 136,582,759, forward strand.
TCGAATATATAAAAAATACTTGAGAAAGAATCAACCAGAGGGGGCCCACACCCTGGCCACGAGGGTGTGGGGCGTGCCCTACCCCCTGGGCGCGCCCCCTGTCTCGTGGGCCCCCTGGCAGGCCTCCGGTGCCCATCTTCTTCTATATGAAGTCTTTCATCCTAGAAAAAAATAAGAAGGAAGCTTTTGGGACGAAACACCGCCGCCACGAGGGGGAACCTGGCGAAACCAATCTAGGGCTCCAGCGGAGCTGTTCTGTCGGGGAAATATCCCTCCGGGAGGGGGAAATCATCACCATCGCCATCACCATCGATCCTCTCATCGGGAGGGGGTCAATCTCCATCAACATCTTCACCAGCACCATCTCCTCTCAAACCCTAGTTCATCTCTTGTATCCAATCTTTGTCTCAAAACCTCAGATTGGTACCTGTGGGTTGCTAGTAGTGTTGATTACTCCTTGTAGTTGATGCTAGTTGGTTTATTTGGTGGAAGATCATATGTTCATATACTTTATGCATATTAACATGAATATGATTTGTGAGTAGTGACGTTTGTTCCTAAGGACATGGGAGAAGTCTTGCTATAAGTAGTCATGTGAATTTGGTATTCGTTCGATATTTTGATGAGATGTATGTTGTCTTTCCTCTAGTGGTGTTATGTGAACGTCGACTACATGACACTTCACCATTGTTTGGGCCTAGAGGAAGGCATTGGGAAGTAATAAGTAGATGATGGGTTGCTAGAGTGACAGAAGCTTAAACCCTAGTTTATGCGTTGCTTCGTAAGGGGCTGATTTGGATCCACATGTTTCATGCTATGGTTAGGTTTACCTTAATACTCCTTTTGTAGTTGCGGATGATTGCAAGGGGGGTTAATCATAAGTGGGATGCTTGTCCAAGGAAGGGCAGTACCCAAGCACCGGTCCACCCACATATCAAATTATCAAAGTAACGAACGCGAATCATATGAGCGTGATGAAAACTAGCTTGACGATAATTCCCATGTGTCCTCGGGAGCGTTTTCCTTCATATAATAGTTTGTCTAGGCTTGTACTTTGCTACAAAAAGGATTGGGCCACCTTGCTGCACTTTATTTACTTTTGTTACTTGTTACCCGTTACAAATTACCTTATCACAAAACTATCTGTCACCGATAATTTCAGTGCTTGCAGAGAATACCTTACTGAAAACCGCTTGTCATTTCCTTCTGCTCCTCGTTGGGTTCGACACTCTTACTTATCGAAAGGACTATGATAGATCCCCTATACTTGTGGGTCATCAAGACTCCTTTCTGGCGCCGTTGCCGGGGAGTGAAGCGCCTTTGGTAAGGAAACAATTTATATAGTGTGCTGAAATTTACTCACTTGTTACTATGGAAAGTAATCATTTGAGGGGCTTGTTCGGGGTATCTTCACCCTGACCAGTAGAGCAAAGAGTTGCTCCTCAACCTAATGAACCTACTGAAAATGTTTACTTTGAAATTCCTTCGGGTATGATAGAGAAACTGCTAGCTAATCCTTTTACAGGAGATGGAACATTACATCCCGATTTGCACCTAATCTATGTGGATGAAGTTTGTGGATTATTTAAGCGTGCACGTATGCCCGAGGATGTTATCAAGAAGAAGGTCTTCCCTTTATCTTTGAAGGGAAAGGCGTTGACATGGTTTAGGCTATGTGATGATATGGGATCATGGAACTACAACCGATTGAAATTGGAATTTCATCAGAAGTTTTATCCTATGCATCTTGTTCATCGTGATCGTAATTATATATATAATTTTTGGCCTCGCGAAGGAGAAAGCATCGCTCAAGATTGGGGGAGGCTTAAGTCAATGTTATATTCATGCCCCAATCATGAGCTCTCAAGAGAAATTATTATTCAAAATTTTTATGCTCGGCTTTCTCTCAATAATTGCTCCATGCTCGATACTTCTTGTACTGGTTCTTTTATGATGAAGACTATTTAATTCAAATGGGATTTATTGGAAATAATTAAACGCAACTCTGAAGATTGGGATCTCGATGAAGGTAAGGAGTCAAGTATAACACCTAAGTTTGATTGTGTTAAATCTTTTATGGATATCGATGTTTTCCGTGAATTTAGCACTAAATATGGACTTGACTCTGAGATAGTAGCTTCTTTCTGTGAATCATTTGCTACTCATGTTGATCTCCCTAAGGAGAAGTGGTTTAAATATCATCCTCCCATTGAAGTAAAAGTAGTTGAACCAATTAAAGTTGAAGAAAAGACTATCACTTATAATGTTGATCCTACCGCTTATATTGAGAAACCACCTTTCCCTGTTAGAATAAAGGATCATGCTAAAGCTTCAACTGTGGTTCGTAAGAGTAATACTAGAACACCTACACCCCTTGAGCAAATTAAAGTTGAACCTAGTATCGCTATGGTTAAAGATCTCTTGGCTGATAATATTGATGGACATGTTATTTACTTCTGTGATGAAGCTGCTAGAATTGCTAGACCCGATACTAAGGGTAAACATAGACCTGTTGTTGGCATGCCTGTTGTTTCTGTTAAAATAGGAGATCATTGTTATCATGGCTTGTGTGATATGGGTGCTAGTGCAAGTGCAATACCTCATTCCTTATACAAAGAAATTATGCATGATATTGCACCTGCTGAGATAGAAGAGATAGATGTTACAATTAAGCTTGCCAATAGAGATACTATTTCACCAATTGGGATTGTTAGAGATGTTGAAGTCTTGTGTGGGAAAGTTAAATATCCTACTGATTTTCTTGTTCTTGGTTCCCCACAAGATGACTTTTGTCCCATTATATTTGCCAGACCCTTCTTGAATACTGTTAATGCTAAGATAGACTGCGAAAAAGATATTGTTACTATTGGTTTAGGGGATATGTCTCATGAGTTTAATTTTGCTAAATTTCGTAGACAACCCCATGATAAAGACTTGCCTAGTAAATATGAAATTATTGGTCTTGCTTCTATTGCCATGCCTCCTAATGATCCTTTAGAGCAATATTTGCTAGACCATGAAAATGATATGTTTATGAATGAAAGAAGGGAAATAGATGAAGTATTCTTTAAACAGGGACCCATTTTGAAACACAACCTGCCCGTTGAAATTCTAGGGGATCCTCCTCCACCCAAGGGTGATCCCGTGTTTGAGCTTAAACCATTACCTGATACTCTTAAATATGCTTATCTTGATGAAAAGAAGATATATCATGTTATTATTAGTGCTAACCTTTCAGAGCAAGAAGAAGAGAAATTATTGAAAACTCTGAAGAAGCACCGTGCTGCTATTGGATATACTCTTGATGATCTTAAGGGCATTAGTCCCACTCTATGCCAGCACAAAATAAAATTGGAGAAAGACGCTAAACCAGTTGTTGATCACCAACGATGGTTAAATCCTAAGATGAAAGAAGTGGTAAGAAAAGAAATACTAAAGCTTCTGGAGGCAGGTATTATTTATCCTGTTGCTGATAGTCAGTGGGTAAGTCCTGTCATTGTGTCCCTAAGAAGGGAGGTATTACTGTTGTTCCTAATGATAAAGATGAATTGATCCCACAAAGAATTGTTACAGGTTATAGAATGGTAATTGATTTCCGCAAACTAAATAAAGCCACTAAAAAGGAACATTACCCTTTACCTTTTATTGATCAAATGCTAGAAAGATTATCCAAACATACACATTTTTTCTTTCTAGACGGTTATTCTGGTTTCTCTCAAATACCTGTGTCGAAAGAGGATCAAGAAAAGACCACTTTTACTTGCCCTTTTGGTACCTTTGCTTATAGACGTATGCCTTTTGGTTTATGCAATGCACCTGCTACCTTTCAAAGATGCATGATGGCTATATTCTCTGATTTTTGCGAAAAGATTGTTGAGGTTTTCATGGATGATTTCTCCGTGTATGGAACTTCTTTTGATGATTGCTTAAGCAACCTTGATCGAGTTTTGCAGAGATGTGAAGAAACTAATCTTGTCTTGAATTGGGAGAAGTGCCACTTTATGGTTAATGAAGGTTTTGTCTTGGGGCATAAAATTTCTAAAACAGGTATTGAAGTTGATAAAGCTAAAGTTGATGCTATTGAAAAGATGCCGTGTCCTAAGGACATCAAAGGTATAAGAAGTTTCCTTGGTCATGCCGGTTTCTATAGGAGGTTCAATAAATACTTCTCAAAAATTTCTAGGCCTCTGACTAATCTCTTACAAAAAGATGTTCCTTTTGTCTTTGATGATGATTGTGTAGAAGCATTTGAACTACTTAAGAAAGCCTTGATTTCTGCACCTATTGTTCAGCCACCTCATTGGAATTTACCCTTTGAAATTATGTGTGATGCTAGTGATTATGCTGTAGGTGCTGTTCTAGGACAAAGAGTTGATAGGAAATTAAATGTTATCCAATATGTTAGTAAAACTCTAGACAGTGCCCAGAGAAATTATGCTACTACTGAAAAGGAATTTTTAGCAGTTGTATTTTCTTGTGATAAGTTCAGACCTTATATTGTTGATTCCAAAGTGACTGTTCACACTGATCATGCGGCTATTAAATACCTTATGGAAAAGAAAGATGCTAAACCTAGAATTATTAGATGGGTTCTCTTGCTACAAGAATTTGATTTGCATATTGTTGATAGAAAGGGAGATGAGAACCCCATTGCAGACAACTTGTCTAGGTTAGAAAATGTTCTTGATGACCCAGTCCCTATTGATGATAGCTTTCCTGATGAACAATTAGCTGTCATAAATGCTTCTCGTACTGCTCCATGGTATGCTGATTATGCAAATTACATTGTTGCTAAATTTATACCACCTAGTTTCACATACCAGCAAAAGAAAAAGTTTTTCTATGATTTAAGACATTACTTCTGGGATAACCCACAACTTTATAAAGAAGGAGTAGATGGTGTTATTAGACGTTGTGTACCTGAGCATGAACAGGAACAGATCCTACGCAAGTTTCACTCCGAGTCTTATGGAGGACACCACGCTGGAGATAGAACTGCACATAAGGTATTGCAATCCGGTTTTTATTGGCCTACTCTCTTCAAAGATGCCCCTAAGTTTGTCTTGTCTGGTGATGAATGTCAAAGAATTGGTAATATTAGTAGACGCCAAGAAATGCCTATGAACTATTCACTTGTTATTGAACCATTTGATGTTTGGGGCTTTGATTATATGGGATCATTTCCTTCCTCTAATGGGTATACACATATTTTAGTTGCTATTGTTTACGTTACTAAGTGGGTCGAAGCTATTCCAACTAGTAGTGCTGATCATAACACCTCTATTAAGATGCTTAAAGAAGTTATTTTTCTGACGTTTGGAGTTCCTAGATATTTAATGACTGATGGTGGTTCACATTTTATTCATGGTGCTTTTCATAAAATGCTTGCTAAGTATGACGTTAATCATAGAATTGCATCTCCGTACCACCCACAGTCTAGTGGTCAAGTAGAATTGAGTAATAGAGAGATCAAATTAATTTTGCAAAAGACTGTTAATAGATCTAGAAAGAATTGGTCCAAAAAACTTGATGATGCACTATGGGCCTATAGAACTGCATATAAAAATCCTATGGGTATGTCTCCGTATAAAATGGTTTATGGAAAAGCATGTCACTTTCCTCTCGAACTAGAACATAAGGCATATTGGGCCATTAAAGGGCTCAATTATGATTTCAAACTTGCCGGTGAGAAGAGGCTATTTGACATTAGCTCACTTGATGAATGGAGAACCCAGGCCTATGAGAATGCCAAACTGTTTAAAGAAAAAGTTAAAAGATGGCATGACAAAAGGATACGAAAGCGTGAGTTTAATGTAGGTGATTATGTTTTGCTATACAACTCTCGTTTAAGATTTTTTGCAGGAAAACTTCTCTCTAAATGGGAAGGTCCTTACGTTATCAAGGAGGTCTATCGCTCCGATGCCATAAAAATCAACAACTTCGAAGGCAAAAATCCGAAGGTGGTGAACAGTCAAAGAATCAAACATTATATCTAAGGTAATCCCATAAATGTTGAAACTAATGTTATTGATACCGTAACCCCGGAGGAGTACATAAGGGACACTTTCCAGAACGTTTCAGACTCCAAAAAGGAATAGGTATGTGGTACGGTAAGTAAACCGACTCCAAAACAGTTCTAATAGCAATTTTTCTCCGTTTTGGAATATTTAAGAAAATAGGAAAATAAGAAGTAGTCCGGGAAGGACACGAGGCGTCCACGAGGGTGGAGGGCGCACCCTACCCCCTGGGGGCGTCCCCCTGCCTCGTGGGCACCTCGTGTGCTCTCCGGACTCCGTTTTCTTGCACGATACTTCTTTTGGTCAGTAAAAAATCATTATATAATCTCCCAAAGGTTTTGACCACCGAACCACGCAAATATCCTCTGTTTTTGTTTTGAGTTGTTTCTACCGCGGATTAAAGCAAGATGTCTTCTCAAGAGTCAGTCGGGGAGAGTCGGGTGTCTCATCCGACACCAGGACTAGGAGCAAACAGCGATGCTGACCACTTTGGGCCATCAACAGAGGAAGAGATGGAGGCCGACTGGAAAAGGATAGATGCCATGGAGGAGGATCAAGAAGTTACCTATCGTTTCCAAGCCGGATTCACGATGGGGGAACTACAGAGCTAAGCTATTCCAAACTCGGTCATCCCTTCCAATGTTAGATTTCTTTCTTATGAAAATATGAAAAAGAATGTTACTTGTTCTCCTGCAACTATGCAACATCCTTGCTTGAAAGGAGCTTTAGCCGTCACGGGTAAGCTCCATAAGGAAATAATGAACCTCAAGCAGCAAGTCAATAAGCTCGAGGGGGAGAATCGTATCGTGAAGGGCATCATCACCAAGAATATCACATCACCACCTCCGAAGAAAGAGACATAAGCACATGCGTATGGGCACTCCCCTTGGCAACTGCCAAGCTTGGGGAGGTGCCCCGGTATCGTATCACCATCACACTCCTATCTTTACCGTTTTTCCTAGTCTGATCCTTTTGGTAATATCTTGATTTAGTAGAATAAAGTTTTAGTATGATCTAGTTTTGAGTTTTGCTTTATGATCCCTCTATGTAATCGAGTCCGTGAGCTATATATAATAAAGATTAGTTTTGAGTCAAGGGCTTGATTATCTTGCTATGATGTTGGGGGAATAATAGAAAAAGAAAGAATAAAAAGAAATACAGAGATCATATTGATCTTATGGAGAGTAATGACTTCACATATAAAAGAGTATGATGAATAAAAGTTGTTGAGAGTTGGCAAACATAGTTTTGGTAATCGTTGCACTTAATAGGAAGTAATAAAGAAAGAGAGGTTTTCACATATAAATATACTATCTTGGACATCTTTTATGATTGTGAGCACTCATTAAAATATGACATGCTAAAAAGTTGATGTTGGACAAGGAAGACAACATAATGGGTTATGTTTTCTTATATCCGAAATAAAGTATATTGTCATGGATCGTCCAACATGTTGGGCTTGCCTTTCCCCCTCATGCTAGCCAAATTCTTTGCACCAAGTAGAGATACTACTTGTGCTTCCAAATATCCTTAAACCTGGTTTTGCCATGAGAGTCCACCATACCTACCTACAGATTGTGTAAGATCCTTCAGGTAAGTTGTCATCATTGCATGCAATAAAAATTGCTCTCTAAATATGTATGATTTATTATTGTGGAGAAAATAAGCTTTATACGATCTTGTGATGTGGAAGCAATAAAAGCGACGGACTGCATAATAAAGGTCCATATCACAAGTGGCAATATAAAGTGATGTTCTTTTGCATTAAGATTTCGTGCATCCAACCATAAAAGCACATGACAACCTCTGCTTCCCTCTGCTAAGGGCCTATCTTTTACTTTTGTCTTATACCTTATGCAAGAGTCATGGTGATCTTCACCTTTCCTTTTTTATATTTTATCCTTTGGCAAGCACATTGTGTTGGAAAGATCCTGATATATATATATATATATATATATATATATATATATATATATATATATATATATATATATCCAATTAGATGTAAGTTAGCATGAACTATTATTGTTGACATTACCCTTGAGGTAAAAGGTTGGGAGGCAACACTATAAGCCCCTATCTTTCTTTGTGTCCGATTAAAACTCCATAACCATAAGTATTGCATGAGTGTTAGCAATTGTGAAAGACTAAATGATAGTTGAGTATGTGGACTTGCTGAAAAGCTCTTATATTGACTCTTTCCTATGTTACGATAAATTGCAATTGCCTCAATGACTGAGATCATAGTTTGTTAGTTTTAAATGAAGTTTCTGATTCATACTTTACATTGTGAATAGATTGTTACTTTAGCATAAGAAATCATATGACAATATATATATATATATATATATATATATATATATATATATATATTGCTGTTATAAGAATGATCATGATGCCCTCATGTTCGTATTTTATTTTATCGACACCTCTATCTCTAAACATGTGGACATATTTTTCGTTATCGGCTTCCGCTTGAGGACAAGCGAGGTCTAAGCTTGGGGGAGTTGATACGTCCATTTTGCATCATGCTTTTATATCGATATTTATTGCATTATGGGTTGTTATTATACATTATGTCATAATACTTATGCCTATTCTCTTATTTTACAAGGTTTACATGAAGAGGGAGAATGTCAGCAGCTGGAATTCTGGGCTGGAAAAGGAGCAAATATTAGAGACCTATTTTGCACAACTCCAAAAACTTCATGGAGGCACGTTTTGGAATATATAGAAAATACTGGAGAAAGAATCAACCAGAGGGGCCCACACCCTGGCCACGAGGGTGGGGGCGCGCCCTACCCCCCTGGGCGCCCCCTGTCTCATGGGCCCCCTGGCAGGCCTCCGGTGCCCATCTTCTACTATATGAAGTCTTTCGTCCTAGCAAAAAATAAGAAGGAAGCTTTCGGGATGAAGCACCGCCTCCACGAGGCGGAACCTGGAAAAACAAATCTAGGGCTCCGGCAGAGCTATTCTGCCGGGGAAACATCCCTCCGGGAGGGGGAAATCATCACCATCGTCATCACCATCGATCCTCTCATCGGGAGGGGGTCAATCTCCATCAACATCTTCACCATCACCATCTCCTCTCAAACCCTAGTTCATCTCTTGTATCCAATTTTGTCTCAAAACCTCATATTGGTATCTGTGGGTTGCTAGTAGTGTTGATTACTCCTTGTAGTTGATGCTAGTTGGTTTATTTGGTGGAAGATCATATGTTCAGATCCTTTATGCATATTAATACCCCTCTGATTATGAACATGAATATGATTTGTGAGTAGTTACGTTTGTTCCTGAGGACATGGGAGAAGTCTTGCTATAAGTAGTCATGTGAATTTGGTATTCGTTCGATATTTTGATGAGATGTATGTTGTCTTTTCTCTAGTGGTGTTATGTGAACGTCGACTACATGACACTTCAGCATTTTTTGGGCCTAGAGGAAGGCATTGGGAAGTAATAAGTAGATGATGGGTTGCTAGAGTGACAGAAGCTTAAACCCTAGTTTATGCGTTGCTTCGTAAGGGGCTGATTTGGATCTACATGTCTCATGCTATGGTTAGGTTTACCTTAATACTTCTTTTGTAGTTGCGGATGCTTGCAAGGGGGGGGGGGTAATCATAAGTGGGATGCTTGTCCAAGGAAGGGCAATACCCAAGCACCGGTCCACCCACATATCAAATTATCAAAGTAACGACCGTGAATCATATGAGCGTGATGAAAACTAGCTTGACGATAATTCCCATGTGTCCTCGGGAGCGTTTTCCTTCATATAAGAGTTTTTCCAGGCTTGTCCTTTGCTACAAAAAGGATTGGGCCACCTTGCTGCACTTTATTTACTTTTGTTACTTGTTACCTGTTACAAACTACATTATCACAAAACTATCTGTCACTGGTAATTTCAGTGCTTGCAGAGAATACCTTACTGAAAACCGCTTGTCATTTCCTTCTGCTCCTCGTTGGGTTGGACACTCTTACTTATCGGAAGGACTACGATAGATCCCCTATACATGTGGGTCATCAAGGTCAGCAAGCCGGTCTAAATCCTAAGCGCGCAGGGGTCTGGGCCCATCGCCCATTGCACACCTGCATGTTGCGACGGCGGCCGGAAGTAGACCTAGCCTCCCTAATACAAGAACAGGCGTTCCAGTCCAATCCTGCATGCACCGCTCAGTCGCTGACGTCAGGAAGGCTTCGGCTGATACCACGAGGTGGAGTGCCCATAACTGTTCCCGCGTAGTTGGTTAGTGCGTATAGGCCAGTGGCCAGACTCAGATCAAATATCCAGATCTCGTTAAGCGTGTTATTAGAAGTATCCGCGGACGCCGATCAGGGACCAGGCCCACCTGTCTCCTAGGTGGTCGCAACCTGCCCTGTCGCTCCGCCACAAAGTAACCATCAGGGGGCTATCGGGAACCCAGGCCCACCACTGCTTGGTTGGAACCACCTGCCCCTTCAGCCCCCATCTCTGAAACATCGACATAAATATTTAATAGTATAGTATATACCCGTGATCACCTCCCGAGTGATCACGGCCCAGTAGTATAGCATGACAGACGGACAAGAGTGTAAGGCCACTGATGTAATACTAGCAACCTATACTAAGCATTAGGATAGCACGTAAAGGTATCAATAATAGTAACAAGGACATGCTATGCAGCAGTATAGGATCAAACCGATGAAACAGTAACACTACTCTAATGCAAGCAGTATAGGGAAGGAGTAGGCGATATCGGGATGAACAAGAGGGGGGCTTGCCTGGAAGCTCTGTTGTACAGGAAGAAGGGTCATCGGTGACGTAGTCGTACTCAGCGGCATCAGCGCCTGTCTCGGGGTCTACCGGAGAAGAAGAGGGGGGAGAAACAGTAAATACGGAGCAAACAAAGCATCACAAAACATAACGAGGCAATACGCGGTTCTAGGTATGCCCTAACGCGGTACTAGGCGATGCCGGCGAAGGGGGGAAACAGCCGGGAAAGTATTCCCGGTGTTTGACGTTTTCGGACAGACGAACCGGAGGGGGATTGTTGCATGTCGCTATGCTAGGGACGTGTGGCGGACAAACAGACTGCGTATACGGATTCGTGTCGTCGTTGTGAGCAACTTTCACGTACAAAGTATTTTGATCCGAGTTACGATTTATTTCATATTAATTTATAAAGATTTAATTCATTTTTAGAATTAACATAATTAATTTAATTAGAAAATGTAATTATGACGTTAGCATGTTGTCAGCGTGATGTCAGTAGTCAATCAGGTAGTTGACTTAGTCAAACTGACGTGTGGGTCCCATTCGTCATTGTCTAAGACTGACTAAACATGTTTAATTAGTTTAGCTAAATGATTAGGTTAACTAATTTTAACTAGTTTAGTTAAAAAGAATTAATTAACCTAATTAATTAAATAAATAAATATTAAATATTGAGTTTATTAAATTCATGTTTTTAAATGTTCTAGGGGTGGGCCCCGGCTGTCATGGGCACATAGGCCAAACCGGGCGCGGGCGCTAGCGGTAATGGGCGCGTGGGTGCCCGACTGGGGCGAGCCCAGGCGCTGGCTCAGGCGAGGCCATCGGCGCCGGCTGGGGAGCGGATTGGGCGGCTACGGCGGCCGCGGAGCAGCGCATCGGCGAGCGACGGAGGCGTGGCGGTGGCGGCAGGAGCGAGCGCGGTGAGACGAGGCGGGACGGCAGCGCCGACCAGCAAGCAGAGGCGGCTCAGGACGGCTGCCGGCGCACGCGTCTGAAGGAGGATGCGGTCGGGCGTAGGCATGCGGCGGAGGCAGCAGGGGCCTCGAGCGAGCGTAGGAGGGGAGGCGCAGCACAAAGCCTGGCGGGGGCGTCCGTGGGCTCGGCAAGGCCAGGCCGGCGAGCAGCCAGCGACGGTCGAGCTGTGGAGCAGCGCAGGAGAGCGGGGGAAGGCGCGGCGGGAGTACAGCGGGGGTGGGCGCTGGCGGTCTTGGGCGTGTGCCCTCGGGCCGGAGCAAGACGCGGCGGTGCGGCGAGGTGGGGTGCGGGCACGCGCGCGAAGGAAAGGGAGCGTGGCCTGGCGCGTTAGACGCGGGTGTAGCGCGAGTAGTGCGCGGCTGCGGGGTGGAGGTCGCGGCCTCGAGGCGGTAGCGGGCGCGGTGGCCGGAACGGGCGATGGGGACGGGGGAATGGCAGCAAGCTTGGGAAGGAGTTGGGGAGGTCCGGTGGGGAGGGCGGCGCCGAGCGGTGTTGGCGACGGCGGAAGAGCTCCGGCGATTGACGAGCGGCGAC
>NC_057802.1:136595504-136602984 GCF_018294505.1 Triticum aestivum
GGGGTTTTCTTTTCTTTTGTTTTGCTTTTACTTTTTATTTATTTTTCTTTTTTGTTTTCTTTTAGTTTCCTTTATTTTTTTGTTTTAGAAAAATACCAAAATGGCACCTAATTTGATGTTACCAAATATGCCACTGCCACATTAATTTGCTACCCAAGCTAAAATAGTTTTGTAATTAATTCATATTTAAAAGTTTTTAAATAATAGTTTTCGCTATTGTTTTATTCAGCTTATAGTATTTTTTTTATAAAGGTGTGGTTTCTCCACCATAATTACCTATGCAATATTTGGTTCACTCCGAACATTTTAGTTTTAATACTTGAAAAGTTTTATTGTTTGCTTGATTTTAAATTTGAATTTGAATCAGTTTCGAACTAACACGAGATTAGCAACAATAATCAAAGTGACGTGGCATCATTAGCAGAGGTTTGCTGTAGCTTAATTATCTGGGTGTCACAATTCTCCTCCACTACAAGAAATTTCGTCCCGAGATTTAGGAGCGGGAGTAAGGGGGAAGGGATTTGGTTACAAAATTCTAACGGGTCTTCTCGGTGTTGGTTGCTCTTCTCGAAGAGGTCGATCCATTACATTGACGTCTTGATTCCTCTATTTCAGGCCATCATGACGAAGTCGTCACCCTTTCTTCAGGAACTCCGTCGTACTTACGGAAGGATAGGAGGGAAATCTACAAGGACATATGCCTACAAGGTCTGATATTCGGTAATTAGCTCTGGGATTTTGGCCGAAGGTATCTCTCGAATTGTAACTTAGGAAACCATCGAGAGCAAAGTAAGAAGGTACAATAAGGAATCGGCCAGGCAATCGTTCGATGCCTAATCAGAAGGTGAAAGGGGTTTGAGGGCAACGAGAATAAGTATTGCGTCTGATACCAGAATAGATCACTAGGAAGGTGGCTCACGAATTACATACGAAACGAAATGCAAGGGATAACATTGAAACAGGGATGTACAGGAGAGTCAGGTTTCGATCTTGTGGAACTGTGGGTTATGGGCCCACCATGTGAGTTACAAAGTAGGGATGGCGGTTTCATCATGCACGGTCATGATAGCAAGGCATGTCAGAGAATAGACTGTCAGTTATGTCAGCAACAACATCGATACCAAGGGCGAGGGACGAAGAGAACATTTTCCTGCTCATTGAACGAGGCGGACTAATAGGAAAAGTTCTCGTCCAGCGGTGGTTACGGAAGGTCACCGACAAAAGTAACAGGGTCTTTACTGACAGAGTGGTACAACGAGGTGCTCAACTAAGCAGGAAATTATCTTTGCTCAGCTAAGTCAGGTTACAAGAAAGGTTAAACAAAACAATGGAAAGAAAAATGTGATTATCAGATTAAACAGAACAATGGAAAGGAAAATGTGTTAGACACATATTTCAGGGGTATATCCTTCCCAAGTACAAGCAGAGCATGGTATCCATGATAGGATAGAAAATAGAAAACCATTTAGGAAAGGGGGAGGAATTTCATGACATTACCCATACAACGGTGTTTGGATAATTGATAAAGAAAATTTAGCACTGTGCTTCAAATGTTCTTATCGAAAATCGGAGTACCACAGATATGCTTCGAGATAGCATTGGCATGGTCTTCAAGCAAGGTCAGACTTTGGATACACAAACACTCCATCAGGAACAAACTATAGAGTAAGTCTTACAATTTCCTCATGGAAGATCAAGATTTCCAAAAAGATGGATTTCCACCATTATGTGAACAAGGAGATAACATTTGTCAGATCAAATGATATAATGATGTATGCTTGAGGAAGACATACACACTTAAACATTGGTTGAAAAGTGCACCGAAATTTGGGCTTAGGTAGCATGATCAAGGTTAGAATGGTGATTCAATAACCAAAAGACTTAGAATGAAGCTATCGACCATTCACTTCAAAGCAATAGAGTTGCTAGAAGTTTTGAATTCACACATCATAGTTCAATTTGGTGTATTCCGGGTAGAAACAACACGGGGACCAAGATGAACAGAGATGGCGATAAGTATCACTTGTATCAAGAATTCTTATTAGGTGATGAAATTCTCGCTACATTCTTGACAAAAAAGACGGTAATACTCCAAGGTAGAACATAACATAAGCTAGATAGCAAGGAGCTCCATAGCATGAACAAGTTTGTGTTGGAGGAAGGCAATAATGTTGTCGATGATAACACAAATCATCGAGGGGCAAGGATGGTATTTTTCATCACGAAGTCGATTGATATCCTGGAAGAGCTCAGAATGTTGATGATGATCACAACACATTTGTCGAGAGATTTCAAGAAGAGGTAATCGATCGGCGATGACATCAAGTCAAAGGAATGATGAAGCGCAAGGTTATTGGAACCATGGGTACGACACATACTCGAAATGAAGCTTGTTGTTCAAGGCGAAATGATATGACGAGGAAGATCGACGTAAGCTTAGCTCATCGTCAAAAATTGTCCTCCGGGACGAAGGACCAGGTAGCCTAGTTAAAATTTAGCACGATAATGACATAGCCAATCAGGCTAGGAATGACTTGAAGGATTATTAAGCTCATAAGCAACGAAAATTACTTAGAGTTATCGTACCGGGATGTGGAATCGGTTCACATATCGGTGTTCTTGAGCGACTAACATCTCAGAACCCGAGGAAAGTTGGAATCGGTGAGAAATAACAATTGATGAAGAACTCATAAGGAGTGATGTACTTCCGTGATATTCTCGAGATACCAGAGGGTAATACTCAAAGGTAGCACAGAATAAAAATTGGACTTGTTAATTGATTTGCGAATGGCAAGTGCTTTAACTTGTCCGAGAAAAGTATCAAATATGATCAATCATGGTCGGAACCATGGTTGTAAAGGACCAAACATAGATACAAGATGAACTTAGAATGGGGGATCATTATTATTACAAGAAGCTTGCATGATAAGTTCCACATCGGGTCCATGGGCATGAACACAAAGTTCAAGGTTGACTCCCACTTCTCCAATGTCTCACCTTTCATTCACTCCTCATCTTCGTAGAAGTTGTATGGTATAAAATTATCTGGTAAAACACCAGAAGGGTATGACTTGTGAAAACTTTCGGGTTCTTACGGTTTTGGGGGAGGTATCGGTACAACACATCGGGGCATCTTATAAACATATTCCTCAAGCTTCAAGAGTAAATTTTACCGGCTCAAAAGCAGAGTATGGTTGAGAGAGCAGAGGATACAATTTACCAAGGCATTATGTATCAGGGAAAGACTTCCAAAGTTATTAAATATGAATGACGTTATCGGATATTAACCCAGCAATGGGTCTGGCGGTCCACAACGGAGCTGATGTGAGTATTGGTACTCAACCAGAGGAAGAAAGAATGCAAGGAGATCATATTATAGAAACAACCGACTAATTCAAAGCTCAAAAGCAAAGGAATTATGATTTCCAAATCAAGGGATCAGAAGCAAACGCTCTGATTAAGAATGGATAAGTTGAATAGACTTAGGGGTACAATCGAAGGCAATTTGATTGGTCGAGAACCAGTTCATGTTAAAGTGACGTCTGATTCAGAAGGATGAATTTTAGAATCTGATTGAGGATTTTAAGCATCCACAACATAATGAATCAAGGAACTCGAAATGATAGTGATAGAGGATGTCAACGGAGATTACTAGAAATATGGAATTACCCATATGGCTGTTGAGGATTTTCAGAAAACCGAATAGTATTTCGAAGAATTTTGCGGAACACATGAACAACTCAGGATGAATGAATCCTTGATAAGTGTGAGGAATTATTCATAGGGGTATTCATGCGGAAGACCTATAAAGCAGTGTCACATGGGATTCTTAGAAAGTCGGAGAATAATTCGATGCATCTTGTAATAACAAGAGCAGCTGGGAATGGAAGTAAGAATGACAGGTGTATGTATTTTTCTATAGGGATATATCGGTGGTACGAGATTGCAAAAGCGACGGGCACAAAGTCTCGAGAGAACTTCGGAGAGTATCTTAGGAATCTTCTGGTGCAGCAAGCGATCATCTGGAGTGGGGGCTCTCCGGGAGAAAGTATTTTCGAGAAATAAAGTTAGATTTTAGCAAAATCATTTAACCCGAATAGACGAGAGATCAGAGTCCCAGAGTATATACGAGAAATTAAAGATCCTAGTACCACCCAATGGCCGCGTGGGCCTGTAAGACACACAACCATGTTAGGAAAAGTTTTGCAATGTCTAGACTCAACTTCGGCCAAGGAGTGTGGAAGGGGGATTCCTATAGGCAGTTGGCTCTGATACCAACTTGTGACGCCCCCGATTTGACCGTACACTAATCATGCACGCAAATGTGTACGACCAAGATCAAGGACTCACGGGGAGATATCACAACACAACTCTAGACACAAATTAAAGATCATACAAGATTCATATTACAAGCCGGGGGCCTCGACAGCTCGAATACAAATGCTCGAAGACACAAGAGGCAGCGAAAGCAATAGTATCTGAGTACAGACATAAATTAAACAAGGTGCCATAAGATGGCTAGCACAAACTGGGATACAGATCAAAAAAGGCGCAAGCCTTCTGCCTGGGATCCTCCTAAACTACTCCTAGTCGTCGGCAGCCTGCACGTAGTACTAGGCACCCTCGGTGTAGTAGGGGTCATCGTTAACGGTGGCGTCTGGCTCCTGGACTCCAGCATCTGGTTGCGACATCCGAGAAGAAAGAAAAAAGGGAAAAGAGGGAGCAAAGCAACCGTGAGTACCCATCCAAAGTACTCGCAAGCAAGGATCTACACTACATATGCATTGGTATCAATGAAATGGGTAGTATCTGTGGACTGAACTGCAGAATGCTAGAATAAGAGGGGGATAGCTAGGCCTATGGAAGACTACGCTTTTGGTAGCCTCCGTCTTGAAGCATGTAGAAGAGAGTAGTAAGCGCAGCATCAAGTGACATCGCATAGCATAATCCTACCAGACGATCCTCTCCTCGTCGCCCTGTGAGAGATCGATCACCGGGTTGTATCTGGTACTTGAAAGGGTGTGTTTTATTAAGTATCTGGTTCAAGTTGTCATAAGGTCGGAATACAACTTCAGGTCGTCCTTTTACCAAGGGACACGACTATTCGAATAGAGAAACTTCCCTGCAGGGGTGCACCACATTACCCAACACGCTCGATCCCTCTGGCCGGACACACTTTCCTGGGTCATACCCGGCCTCGGAAGATCAACACGTCGTAGCCCTACCTAGGCTCAACAGAGAGGTCAGCACGCCGGTCTAAATCCTAAGCACGCAGGGGTCTGGGCCCATCGACCATTGCACACCTGCACGTTGCGAGGGCGGCCGGAAGCAGACCTAACCTCCCTAATACAAGAACATGCATTCCAGTTCAATCTGGCGCGTACCGCTCAGTCGCTGACGTCAAGAAGGTTTCGGCTGATACCACGACGTCGAGTGCCCATAACTGTTCCTGCGTAGTTGGTTAGTGCGTATAGGCCAGTGGCCAGACTCAGATCAAATATTCAGATCTCGTTAAGCGTGTTATTAGAAGTATCCGCAGATGCCTACTAGAGACAAAGCCCACCTCTCACCTTGGTGGTCGCAACCTGCCCTGTCGCTCTGCCACAAAGTAACCATCAGGGGGCTGTCGGGAACCCAGGCCCACCACTGCCTAGTGGAACCACCTGCCCCTTCAGCCTCCATCTCCGAAACATCAACATAAATATGTAATAGTATAGTATATACCCGTGATCACCTCCCGAGTGATCACGGCCCAGTTGTATAGCATGGCAGACAAACAAGAGTGTAGGGCCACTGATGTAATACTAGCAACATATACTAAGCATTAGGATAGCAGGTAAAGGTATCAACAATAGTAACAAGGACAGGCTATGCAGCAGTATAGGATCAAACCGATGAAACAGTAACACTACTCTAATGCAAGCAGTATAGGGAAGGAATAGGCGATATCGGGATGAACAAGGAGGGGCTTTCTTGGAAGCTCTGTTGTCCAGGAAGAAGGGTCGTCGGTGACGTAGTCGTACTTAGCGGCATCAGCGCCGGTCTCGGGGTCTACCGGAGAAGAAGAGGGGGGAAGAAATAGTAAATATGGAGCAAGCAAAGCATGACAAAACATAACGAGGCAATACGCGGTGCTAGGTATGCCCTAACACGGTACTAGGTGATGCCGGTGAATGGGGGAAACATCCGGAAAAGTATTCCCTGTGTTTGACGTTTTCGGACAGACGAACCGGAGGGGGATTGTTGCATGTTCGCTATGCTAGGTACGTGTGGTGGATGAACGGACTGCGTATTCGGATTTGTCTCGTCGTTCTGAGCAACTTTCATGTACAAAGTATTTTCATCCGAATTACAGTTTACTTTATATTAATTTATAAAGATTTAATTCATTTTTAGAATTAACAGAATTAATTTAATTAAAAATATAATTACGACGTCAGCATGACGCCAGGGTGATGTCAGAAGTCAATCGTCAGTTGACTTAGTCAAACTGACATCTGGGTCCCATTCGTTAGTGTCTAAGACTAACTAAACATGTTTAATTAGTTTAGCTAAATGATTAGGTTAACTAATTTTAATTAGTGTAGTTAAACAGAATTAATTAACTTAATTAATTCAGCAATTAATTAATTATTATTGATTTTATTAAATTCATTTTTTAAACGTTCTAGGGGTGGGCCCCCGCTGTCATGGGCACATAGGCCAAACCGGGCGGGCGCTAGAGGTAATGGGCGCGTGGGCGCCCGACTAGGGCGAGCCCGGGCGCTGGCTCGGGCGAGGCCATCGGCGGCCGCCAGGGAGCGGAGCAGCGGCGGCAGGAGCGAGCGCGGTGCGACGAGGCGGGACGGCAGCACCGGCCAGCAAGCAGAGGCGGCTCGGGACGGCTGCCGGTGCGCACGGCTGAAGGCGGATGTGATCGGGCGTAGGCGGGCGGTTGAGGCAGCAGGGGCCTCGAGTGAGCGCAGGAGGGGAGGCGCAGGACAAAGCCTGGCGAGGGCGTGCGTGGGCTCGGCAACGCCGGGCCGGCGAGCAGGCGGTGGCGGTCGAGCCGTGGAGCAGCACAGGAGAGCGAGGGAAGGCGCGGCGGGAGTATGGCAGGGGTGGCCGCTGGCGGTCTTGGGCGTGTGCGCTCGGGCGGGAGCGTGACGCACGCGGTGCGGCGAGGTGGGGCGCGGGCACACGCGCGAAGGAAAGGGAAAGCGGCCTGGCTCGTTCGACGCAATTGTAGCGCGAGCAGCGCGCGCTGCGGGGTGGAGGCCGCGGCCTCGGGACGGTAGCGGATGCGGGACGGCGCGGTGGCCGGAATGGGCGACGGGGACGAGGAGAGAGGGAGGCGCTCATGGACGGTGTAGGGGGAATGGCAGCGGGCGTGGGGAGGAGTCGGGAGGTAAGGTGGGGAGGATGGCGCCGAGCGGTGTTGGCGACGGCGGAGGAGCTCCGGCGAGTGACGAGCAGCGACGTCGGTCCGGGGCGGCGTTGA
>NC_057802.1:136603310-136617808 GCF_018294505.1 Triticum aestivum
GCTGAGGGGGTTATGGAGTGAGGGGGGCCGCTGGGTCAAGTAGGCCGGTTGGGTGGGATGGGTGAGGCCCATGGGCAGCCGGGGGATTTTCTTTTGTTTTGTTTTGCTTTTACTTTTTATTTATTTTTCTTTTCTGTTTTCTTTTAGTTTCCTTTTATTTTTTCTTTTAGCAAAATACCAAAATGGCACCTAATTTGATGTTACCAAATATGCCACTGCCACATTAACTTGCTACCCAAGCTAAAATAGTTTCGTAATTAATTAATATTTAAAAGTATTTAAATAAATGTTTTCGCTACTATTTTATTCAGCTAATAGTAATTAAATTTTTTATAAAGGTGTGGTTTCTCCACCATAATTAGCTATGCAATATTTGGTTCACTCCGAACATTTTAGTTTTAATATTTGAAAACTTTTATTGTTTGCTTGATTTTAAATTTGAATTTGAATCGGTTTCGAACTAACGCGAGATTAGCAACAGTAATTGAAGTGATGTGGCATCATTAGCAGAGGTTTGTTGTAGCTTAATTATCCGGGCGTCACAATCTATGCCCTCACCATCGATGCCCATCTCATGGTTTTCCTCCTCTCTCCACACCGCCACCTTGACCCAGTGCCATCTAGCAGACAATCTGGCACAAATGCTTCAACTCCCACTGTTGAAAAACTTGCGCTTGTGTTGGTTCATCTGTCGGAGGCCTCACTGCACAACATCATCCACTCCAGTTGCCCTTCCCTAGAGCGTTTGGTGCTTGTTTTTGGAAATGGAATCCATATCCCTTGTCTCAAAATAAAGTCACCTCACCTTGTAAGCATTGGAATTCATTTTCAGGATAGGAGCTCATCATCGAAGATGCCCCTTCACTTCAAAGGTTGCTCCTTGATTGTTGTTCTGCACCTTAGCAAATAACTGTAGTCTCTGCGCCTAAACTGGAGACCTTGGGTGCAATTCGTGATCCGTTTAAATGGTTCGAGATGGTGTTTGCCTCCACACCTATTGAGGTACTTTATATTATTCACGTACACTTTTGTAATTTGCATTTTTTGTTTGTACGCATAAGTTAACTATCATCTTGGAGTACACTGTAAGTGTTAATATTATGTTATGTGCTCAATGAAGAGCTTGTCCATCCTTTCAGTGGTGGTGGATGATACGTCTCCAATGTATCTATAATTTATGAAGTATACATGCTAATATATTATCATTCTTGGATGTTTTACAATCATTTTATAGCAACTTTATATCATTTTTTGGGACTAACCTATTGACCCAGTGCCCAGTGCCAGTTGTTGTATTTTGCTTGTTTTTTTACATCGCAGGAAACCAATATCAAACAGAGTCCAAATGCAGCGAAACTATTTGTAGATTTTTTTGGACCAGAAGACATCCAGTGGGCCAGAGAAACACATGGGGGTGCCCTGAGGGCGGCACAACCCCAGGTGGGTGTGCCCACCTCGGTGGCCTCCCGCACCCCCTCTTTGCCCTATAAATTCAAATATTCCAAAAACCCTCGGGGATAACCCTAGATCAGAAGTTCCGCCGCCACAAGGCCTCTGTATCCATGAAAACCAATCTAGACCCCATTCCGTTACCCTGCCGGAGGGGGAAATCATCACCGGTGGCCATCTTCATCATCCCGGCGCCCACCACGATGAGGAGGAGTAGTCCACCCTCGGGGCTGAGGGTTTGTACCAGTAGCTATGTGTTTAATCTCTCTCTCTCTCTCTCTCTCTCTCTCGTGTTCTTAGATGTCACGATCTTGATGTATCGCGGGCTTTGTTAATATAGTCAGATCATATGGTGTTTTCCCCTCTCTATCTTGTTGTGATGAATTGAGTTTTTCCCTTTGAGATTTTGTTGTTATCGGATTGTATACTTTATGGATTTGAGAACACTTGATATATGTCTTGCAATTGGATACTCGTGGTGACAATGGGGTATCATATGGATTCACTTGGTATATGTTTCGGCACTCAACTCGCGGATTCCCGAGGTGACATTGGGGTAATCTATGCATAGGGCTTGATGCACGTTCTTGTCTTTGTTTCTCCGGTAGAAATGTTGGGGCACTCTTTGAAGTTCTTTGTGTTGGATTGAGTATTATGAATCTGAATTTGGTTTGGTGTTATTTTAGTACGAACTCTAGGATAGATCAAACGTAAAGAATAGCTTTGTGTTATTTTAGTACGAACTCTTGAATAGATCGAACGGAAAGACTAGCTTTGAGGTGGCTTCGTACCCTACAAACAATTTATTCTGATGTTCTCCGCTAGATAGGAACTTTGGAGTGGTTCTTCATCGCACTTTGAGGGATGGTTATATGATCCAATTATATTAGCACTGTTGAGAGATTGCACTAGCGAAAGTACAGACCCTAGACCTCATTTTCAAGCATTGCAATACCGTTTTTGTGCCGGTTTACTATTTGCTACCTTGTTGTTTCTGTTTATTCAGATTATAAAAATATACTTCTACCATCCATATTACACATTTATCACCATCTCTTCGCTGAACTATTGCACCTATACAATTTGCCATTGTATTGGGTGTGTTGGGGACACAAGAGATTTCTTGTATTTGGTTGCAGGGTGGTTTGAGAGAGACTATCTTCATCCTACGCCTCCCACGGATTTATAAACCTTAGGTCATCCACTTGAGGGAAAATTGCTACTGTCCTAATAACTCCGCACTTGGAGGGCCAACACGTGTCTACAAGAATAAAGTTGCGTAGTAGACATCAAGCTCTTTTCTGGCGCCGTTGCCGGGGAGGCTAGGTAAGCGGCACTCCCTTCCCGTCAACGAAGCTCTTTTCTGGCGCCGTTGCCGGGGAGACTAGGTAAGCGGCACTCACACCCCGTCAACGAAGCTCTTTTCTGGCGCCGGTCCCGGGGAGGTGAGTGCTTGAAGGTATATCTTTAGATCTTGCAATCGAATCTTTTAGTTTCTTATTTTATCACTAGTTTGGTTTATAAAAGAAAACTACATAAAAAATTGAATTGAGGTTGCATCATATTATTGATCATCTTTATAATATCTTTCATGAAAATGATGGAAAGGAAAATTGTGCTCAAATAATAGAATAAGAATTCAATATAATGTTTGGTATAAATGATGAGCATGATTGCAATGTTGTTAATATGAATTCTTTGAATATCCATGATGCTAATGATATGCAAAGCCATAAACTTGGGGATGCTATATTTGATGAAGATGATATTTTTAGTCCCCCAGGTTTTGATGAGAAAAATTATTATTATGATAGCATGCCTCCTATTTATGATGATCATAATGATGAAAGTGGATTCAGAGAGGTCATGACTTTATTTAATGATGAATCCGCCATTTTGGATGAGGCTTCAATTGACTATGAGAACAATGTTGCTATCTATGATGATTATGGTGATGAAATGTATGCTATATTGAATAATTATAACCATGAAACTTGTCATCATGATTTTAATTTTCAATCACATGATAGTTATTTTGTTGAGTTTGCTCCCACCATATTGATGAGAATAAATTTGCTTACGTGGAGAGTAATAAAATTTCTATGCTTGTGGATCATGAAAAGAATGTTTTATGTGATAGTTATTTTTTTGAATTCATTCATGATGCTACTGAAAATTATTATGAGGGAGGAACATATGCTTTTACATATCTCACTAATATCAAGTTTCCTCTCTACGTGTTGAAAATTTTGAAGTTATGTTTGTTTTGCCTTCCTATGCTAGTTGATTCTTGCTCCCATAATTTGTTTGCTCACAAAATCCCTATGCATAGGAAGTATGTTAGGCTTAAATGTGCTTGCCATGTGATTCATGATGCTCTCTTTGTGTTTCAATTCTTATCTTTTACGCGAGCATCGTTGAAATCATCATGCCTAGCTAAAAGGCATTAAAGAAAAGCGCTTGTTGGGAGACAATCCAACATTTACCCCTACTGTTTTTATGTGTTCACATGATTATGCTACTGCAGTAATCATGTTTTATAGCTTTTGTTGCAATAAAGTACCAAGTAAAGCCTTTGGGATAGTGTGGATGATAGTTGACTTGATTCTGTCCAAAAATAGAAACTTTTGTGCTGAGTCCAGGAATTTTGAAAATTCTCTGGAACGTGATTTTCATCTGATTTTTGTTACAGGTGATAGATATACAAATTACCCAAGTTTTCCTATTTTTCAGAATTTTTGGAGTAGCAGAAGTATGATAGTTATCTAGACCGTTATAGACTGTTCTGTTTTTGATAGATTATGTTTCCAATGCATAGTTTGCTTATTTTCTAGTTTCCATGGCTTATATTGCTCAATATAAATTGTGGAAATGATATGCTACAGTAGGCATTGTGTGAGAAAAATTATGAATCTTGTCTTTGACAGTACCAAAAGTGAACTGGTTTGCTCTTTATCATACTAACCTATCTCACAAAGTTCCGTTAAGTTTTGTGTGATTGAAGTTTTCAAGTTTTGGGTGAGATATTGATATGAGGAGAATAAGGAGTGACAAGACCCTAAGCTTGGGGATGCCCAAGGCACCCCAAGGTTATATTCAAGAAGGACCCGAGCAACTAAGCTTGGGGATGCCCTGGAAGGCATCACCTCTTTCGTCTCCAACATTATCGGTAACCTCACTTGGAGCTATGTATTCATTCGCCACATGATATGTGTTTTGTTTGGAGCGTCAATTTTTTAGGATTTTCTTGATGTTATTTAGAATAATGTTTGCATCTTTTATTTCAATAAAAGTGGCATTGATAGCCTTTATTATGCTTATTTTGCAAGTCTACATGTTGATGTTTCAAAACAGAAAGTTTATCGATGTTGCAAAAATTCCCTAGAAAAGTCAGAATGTGATAAAATGTTGAAACTTTTTTTAAAATAAGATCTGCTAAATTTTCTACAGTGTGGTAAATTTTTCATAATTTTTGGAGTTTAAGAAGTATTGATACTCTAGCATTCTTTACAGAGTGTACTGTTTTGGCAGATTGTTGTTATGTTTACATTGTTTGCATATGTTTGCTTGTTTAATGATTCTATTTGAGGATAGGAGTATTAAATATGCAGAGGAATTTAGTATGCAATGTTGAATAATAATTTTAGTGATTTGCTACAGTTGAGAATGATAAAGTTTTTGCATTGGTTTATACTAACTTATCTCACGAGTTCTTGTTGAGTTTTGTGCGGATGATGTTTTTGAGATTTAGGGAAATCATGATATAAATGGAATTAAGGAGACACAAAAGCTCAAGCTTAGGGATGCCCAAGGCATCCCAAGATAATATTTCAAGAATTCTCAAGCATCTAAGCTTGGGGATGCCCCGGTAGGCATCCCACCTTTTTTCTTCAACAAGTATCGGTTGAGCCTAAGTTTTTGCTTCTCCACATGAGTTGTGCAATTCTTAGAATGTCATTTTATTTTGTTTTTTCCTGCTGTTTTAATAAAGTACTTAGATCTGAAAGTTTTTGAATAGGAGAGAGTCCTCAAGTAGCTACCTATTTACTTAACTACTCACATGATCTTTACTTGTATCTTTTTGGAGTAGTTTGTCATTTACTCTTGTGCTTCACTTATATCCTATGAGTAAATTGTTGAATGAATAGAATATCATGAAGTTGAAATTATATCATGCCTAGTGGTAGCTTCACATTGGGTTTAGAAAGTGAAATCTTTTGAAGCTTGACAATCACAATATTGGTCATACAAGCAATTCATGAATAATTAGTATAAGGAAGAGAACTTTCACATGTAAATACACTATCTTGGAAATCTTTTCTGATTGTGAGCCCCCATCAAAATATCATATACCAAATTGTTGACGTTGGACAAGGAAGACAACGTAATGGTTTATGTTTGTTCATATTCACATAGAAGTTATATTGTCATAGATCCTTCAACATGTGGTGCTTGCCCCCATCTTTGCTAGCCAAAAATTCTGCACCAAGTAGAGATACTACTTGTGCTTCCAAAAACCCTTAAACCCAAATATTATTTTCAAGAGTCCACCATACCTACCTAAGGATTGAGTAAGATCGTTCAAGTAAGTTGTCATCGCTGCAATAAGGCAATAAAAATTGCTTCTAAAAGTGTTAGATAATTTAGTGTCAAAGAAAATTGAGCGTTGTACGAACTTGTGATGGCGAAGAATAAAAGCGACAGACTGCATAATAAAGGTTGCTATCACAAGGGGCAATATAACGTGGTGTTCTTTTGCACTAAGGGATTGAGCATACAAACAAAAATCGCATGGCAACCTCTGCTTCCCTCTGTGAAGGGCCTATCTTTTAATTTTATGTATTTACTTGCATGCAAATGTCAAAGTTTTTCTCTCTATTCCTTTTTATTTTTCTCTTTTGGCAAGCATCATGTGGTGAGGAAAGATCTAGGCACATATATGCAGTTGGATATGGGTAGTATGAGTTATTATTGTTGACATCACCCTTGAGGTGAATACGTTGGGAGGCGATATTTTAAGCCCCTATCTTTCTATGTGTCCGGTTGAAACGTTTTGCTCATGTGTATGCGGTGAGTGTTAGCAATCATAGAAGACTATATGATGGTTGAGTATGTGGAGCTCTTACTTAGACTCAGTTGAATAAGTCGAATTGCAATTGCTTGGTGACTGAGAACATAGGTTGTTGAGTTTCATGAGAATTCATTCTTTGAACCTTAACATGTGAATTGGTTGCTACTTTACCATGATGAGTTTTACGAGAAAGAATTGATATTATGATGCTAGGAAAAGTGATAAAATTATCATTGATCAAACTTATGCACTTTGCTAGCATTCACACTTCATAAATTATTTCTTTTATCATTTACCTACTCGAGGACGAGTAGGAATTAAGCTTCGGGATGCTGATACGTCTCCAACGTATCTATAATTTATGAAGTATTCATGCTAATATATTATCATTCTTGGATGTTTTACAATCATTTTATAGCAACTTTATATCATTTTTGGGACAAACCTATTGACCCAGTGCCCAGTGCCAGTTGTTGTTTTTTTGCTTGTTTTTTACATCGCAGGAAATCAATATCAAACGGAGTCCAAATGCAACGAAACTTTTTGGAGATTTTTTTGGACCAGAAGACATCAAGTGGACCAGAGAAACACCTAGGGGTCCCCGAGGGGGGCACAACCCACCAGAGCGCGCCTGGGGGCCGAGGCGCGCCCAGGTGGGTTGTGCCCACCTCGGTGGCTGCTACCTGTTGAGCATGCGTTGGTTTTCCCTTGAAGAGGAAAGGGTGATGCAGCAAAGTAGCGTAAGTATTTCCCTCAGTTTTTGAGAACCAAGGTATCAATCCAGTAGGAGACTACAAGCAAATCGCCTAGTACCTGCACAAACAATCAAGAACCTTGCAACCAACGCGATAAAGGGGTTGTCAATCCCTTCACGACCACTTGCAAAAGTGAGATCTGATAAAAGAAAATAATATAAATATTTTTGGTATTTTTGTTGTATACATTGAAAAGTAAAGATTGCAAAATAAATAGTAAACTAGAATTATAGATCGGAAACTTATATGATGTAAAGTAGACCCGAGTGCCATAGGTTTCACTAGTGGCTTCTCTCAAGATAGCATATATTACAGTGGGTGAACAAATTACTGCCGAGCAATTGATAGAAAAGCGCATAGTTATGAGAATATCTAGGCATGATCATGAACTTGGGCTTCACGTCCATGTCAAGTAGACCGAAACGATTCTGCATCTACTACTATTACTCCACACATCGACTGCTATCCAGCATGCATCTAGAGTATTAAGTTCATAAGAACAAAGTAACGCATTAAGCAAGATGACTTGATGTAGAGGGATAAACTCAAGCAATATGATATAAACCCCATCTTTTTATCCTCGATGGCAACAATACAATACGCGTCGGTTCCCTTTCTGTCACTGGGATCAAGCACCGCAAGATTGAACCCAAAGCTAAGCACTTCTCCCATTGCAAGAAAGATCAATCTAGTAGGCCAAACCAAATTGATAATTCGAAGAGACTTGCAAAGATATCAAATCCTGCATATAAGAATTCAGAGAAGAATCAAATATTGTTCATAGATAATATTGATCATAAACCCACAATTCATCGGATCTCGGCAAACACACCACAAAAAGTATTACATCGAATAGATCTCCAAGAACATCGAGGAGAACTTTGTATTGAGAACCAAAGAGAGAGAAGAAGCCATCTAGCTAATAACTATGGACCCGAAGGTCTGTGGTAAACTACTCACACTTCATCGGAGAGGCTATGGTGTTGATGTAGAAGCCCTTCGTGATCGAATCCCCTCCGGCAGATCACCGGAAAAGGCCCCAAGATGGGATCTCACGGGTACAGAAGGTTGCGGCGGTGGAAAAGTGGTTTCGTGGCTCCCCTGGATGTTTTCGGGGTATATGAGTATATATAGGCAAAGAAGTAGGTCGGTGGAGCCACGAGGGGCCCACGAGGGTGGGGGCGCGCCTACCCCCTGGGCGCGCCCTCATGCCTCGTGGCCACCTCGTTGCGTCTCTGACTTCCACTCCAACTCTCCTAGATTGCGTTTGTTCCAAGAAAGATCCTCGCGAAGGTTTCGTTCCGTTTGATATTCCTTTTCTGCGAAACACTGAAATAGGCAAAAAACAGCAACTCGCACTGGGCCTCCGGTTAATAGGTTTGTCCCAAAAATAATATAAAAAAGCATATTAAAGCCCATTAAATATCCAAAACAGATAATATAATAGCATGGAACAATCAAAAATTATAGATACATTGGAGACGTATCAGTGGCCTCCCGCACCCCCTCTTTGCCCTATAAATTCCCAAATATTCCAAAAACCCTCGGGGGTAACCCTAGATCAGAAGTTCCGCCACCGCAAGGCCTCTGTATCCACGAAAACCAATCTAGACCACATTCAGGCACCCTGCCAGAGGCGGAAATCATCACCGGTGGCCATCTTCATCATCATGGCGGCCATCACGATGAGGAGGGAGTAGTCCACCCTCGGGGCTGAGGGTTTGTACCAGTAGCTATGTGTTTAATCTCTCTCTCTCTCTCTCTCGTGTTCTTGAGATGTCACGATCTTGATGTATCACGGGCTTTGTTAATATAGTCGGATCATATGGTGTTTTCCCTCTCTATCTTGTTGTGATGAATTGAGTTTTACCCTTTGAGATTTTGTTGTTATCGAATTGAATTCTTTTATGGATTTGAGAACACTTGATATATGTCTTGCAATTGGATACTCGTGGTGACAATGGGGTATCGTATTGATTCACTTGATATATATTTTGGCACTCAACTCGCGGATTCCCGGGGTGACATTGGGGTAATCTATGCATAGGGGTTGATGCACGTTCTTGTCTTTCTTTCTCCGGTAGAAATCTTGGGGCACTCTTTGAAGTTCTTTGTGTTGGATTGAGTATTATGAATCTGAATTTGGTTTGGTGTTATTTTAGTACGAACTCTAGGATAGATCGAACGTAAAGAATAGCTTTGTGTTATTTTAGTACGAACTCTTGAATAGATCGAACGGAAAGACTAGCTTTGAGGTGGCTTCGTACCCTACAAACAATTTATTCTTATGTTCTCCGCTAGATAGGAACTTTGGAGTGGTTCTTCATCGCACTTTGAGGGATGGTTATATGATCCAATTATATTAGCACTGTTGAGAGATTGCACTAGCGAAAGTACAGACCCTAGACCTCATTTTCAAGCATTGCAATACCGTTTTTGTGCCGGTTTACTATTTGCTACCTTGTTGTTTCTGTTTATTCAGATTATAAAAATATACTTCTACCATCCATATTACACATTTATCACCATCTCTTCGCTGAACTATTGCACCTATACAATTTGCCATTGTATTGGGCGTGTTGGGGACACAAGAGATTTCTTGTATTTGGTTGCAGGGTGGTTTGAGAGAGACTATCTTCATCCTACGCCTCCCACGGATTTATAAACCTTAGGTCATCCACTTGAGGGAAAATTGCTACTGTCCTACAAAACTCTGCACTTGGAGGGCCAACACGTGTCTACAAGAATAAAGTTGCGTAGTAGGCACTTTGGAGTGATTCTTCATCGCACTTTGAGGGATGGTTATATGATCCAATTATATTAGCACTGTTGAGAGATTGCACTAGCGAAAGTACGGACCCTAGGCCTCATTTTCAAGCATTGCAATACCATTTTTGTGCCCGTTTACTATTTCCTACCTTGCTGTTTCTACTTATTCAGATTATAAAAATATATTTCTACCATCCATATTACACATTTATCACCATCTCTTCGTTGAACTATTGCACCTATACAATTTTCCATTGTATTGGGTGTGTTGGGGACACAAGAGATTTCTTTTATTTGGTTGCAGGGTCGTTTGAGAGAGACTATCTTCATCCTACGCCTCCCACGGATTTATAAACCTTAGGTCATCGACTTGTGGGAAAACTCCTACTGTCCTACAGAACTCTGCGCTTGGAGGCCCAACACGTGTCTACAAGAATAAAGTTGTGTAGTAGACATCAGTGGATTCTGTCAAGACCTTATATATCAGTATGTGGTGTTTTGATCTCAACATCATTATTGCCTTGCTGCAATGCTTTCCATGTCTGAAGAATTTGTATATAAAGGTGACGATTTCACGCACATTGAAAGCCCATATATAATGTACTATAATTAATCGTTCAATTATCGCTCTTTCAACATAATCTTTTTTAGACATTAACTTTTTTCAATCTTCATCTCTATTTAGGCACTAACACATGGAGAAAAAGGTATATAAATCAATGGTTCAAGAAGCTCCGGGATTTTCTCATATCTCATGACATTCATTTGAAGACAGAAACGCTAGAAGGATATGCATCCAACAGTGGAAACACTAGCTTTGGCACATTCTTCATGTTGAATGCAAGGGCGCTATTGTCCGTGAGGATTAAGTTTTTCAACAAGAAATTTCTCACGGAACTATATGTGTAATAGTATAAAAAGAAGTTTCAGGTGGACCTAAGGGCTTCTAATCGTGCTCGGTTTATATTTACAACAACTTGTCGTCATCATGGACCAGTAGATCTTTTGTACCGGGATCTTGATTTTATGGATCGGACTGATCCATTTGATTGTGACTGCCAAAAACTTTGGTTGACTTAGATGTTATTGCCCTGTTCAATCCGGGTTATGTGTAAACCTGATGAACAATTAATCCTCGTGCTTTTGTACCTTTTGTAAGCTGAAGTTAGACATTGTTGCCCTTTTCAACTAGGGTGTCACCCACATTTTCTTTCATACTGGGTGTCTGTGTTCCTATAGGTACTACCTCTGTCGTTGTTTATTCTTTATTGGCCCCCTTCGTATTTTGTAGTACCAAACATTAACCTTAGATTTAACTAAGAATATATTAATGCATGTCATCGAAAATAATATTGTTGGGGGTCTATTCCCGGCTATGTTCATCTACTATATGCAATAATTATGCATGTGCTTGCTCGCCTTTTAGGTGGCCGCGGCGCGCTCTGCTTGCATGCCACCGCGCGCTCTACTCGCTGATTAGGCGCCCTCGGGTCGCGTCCCTCTACGCGCTCTACTCACCGTTTAGGCGCCAAGTCTCGCTCGGGTCGCGTCGACCCTCCGCGCGCGCTCTGCTAGCGGTTGGGGAAGCTTTAGTTATTTGATCTTAGATTATGTTAATTAATTATAACTCCAGAGCCGGAATCATCCGGCTCTGGAGGTATAGTTAATTAACATAAACTATGATCTCCGGCACCCATTCCCGTCGCGCAACTCCACCCCGTCGTCGGCCGTTGGGGGTATGCCAGTATGTGTCGGTAACTTGCTAGCAAGTGGATCAGTAGAGAGTCGCCGCCGGCGGCCATTGCTGTGGTTATTTATAGCTAGCAGCTGGCTAGGGGATTGGAAATTTTACAATTCACCCCTGTGGAGCGCGGGAAGACTTGAGCACACAACCCGACAACCATATGCAGTGTCACGTGTTACTGGACACATGTTAACATAAGGAAACATATGTATAACCTACTAATCATCGCACACGAGTACTCGCACACGCATCGTGTGCGATACTCCTAGCCATCGCAAACAACTAGTATGCATTTTCAAAGTTTTTAGTGCACATAGAATCGCACACGAATTAACTCTAGTAATCGTGTGTGTTATATTTTCTCACTGCAAACAGTTCATCCAAGTGGTGTATTTGCCGTGTATCACACACATCTTGTTTACACGAATCGTTTGTGTTTTTTGGCTCATCACAAACAGTTCATCTATGTGAATTGTCTGCCGCATATCACACACATCTTGTTAAGTTGAACCGTTTCTGTTGTGTTCCCTAATCAAAAATAGTTCGTCCCAGTGAACCGTATGCTGTATATCACACACACCTTGATCTGGCTGACTGTTTCTGTTGCATTCCCTAATAGAAAACAGTTCATCGGAGCGAATTGTATGCCGTTTATCGCACACACATTGATATGGCTGCCCGTTTCTGTTGTTCTGTCTAATCGCAAATAGTTCGGATGGATCAACCGTATGCCCCGCATCGCACACGTTACTAAAATCTGAACCGCATTTGATGTCTCCGCCATCGCAAACGTTTTGCATCTTTTTTGATAGTTTTTTTACATCCCCGTTTGTGATTAATGCATCGCACATAGTTTCGTCAAAGGGTCCCTGATCGTAGTGTCGCGTTAGCAGCATCCTGTAGTAGTGTACTGATGAACTTGAAGGTTCAAAATGGAAGACTCTGCAATTTACGGGAGGAATGTGGCAAGGGCACATCAGTCTACCTGAAGACTTGAAGAAGGCAAGCTCGCTTTGCACGACGTTGTAGAACTGGTGCCTCAAGCGAATGCAAGAATTTCTGAAGGAACAAGGCTTTGAAGTGCACTTACAGAATCAATTTGGAACAGGCAGCCCAGGCTCGTTCCTTGTCTTCTACGAAGATATGTTCTTCCTCTTCAACTTTGAACTTCTTGATGCGAGTCTTATGAGATGCTTTGTCTTGTAAGTATATATAATCCTCATCATTTTTGTCGAAATGCCTCTAAATGATATAAAAGATTATTCCTTTCTTCTCTTAGGCTAATGATGACTCGGGCAATAGAAAAGATTCAAACGGTTGGTTTCTTCGACCCAATAATTACCTCGAGAGAATTTATTACCATCTAGAAACATGTTGCCTTCGATCATGTCGTCACTGCGTGTCATAACCAAAAATTTGCAGAATTCTTGCTACTTCCATACTTCGAACTGTAGGTTCATCACACATCTACATTACTTGTTTTCCTTAAACATATTTTTCTGATGAAGATATTTCTTCTTGTAGTGGCCACTGGATCTTGATTGTGATGTAGCAAAGGTTAGCAGAGCCTACAACCTTGATTATTCTCTCAAGAACTCTATCCATACTCGTGATTTGACATTCATTAAAGAATTCTTAGGAAGGTATTGGCATTTTTGTTTCATAACCCATTGTCACGCCCAATATGCGATACTATCCTAAAGAGACTCAAAGGTCCCACCAAGGATAGAACCGCATATTGACATGCTTTTGCAAGGTGGATATCATTACATCAACATTACATAATAGATGGGGATACATACAAGGCATACACATGCCGCAAGAATACATCAATACATCATACATAAGATCAACACCCGACTACGGATGAAACACAAACAGGAGCTCAAACGACATCCACCCTGCTAGCC
Organism: Triticum aestivum; assembly: GCF_018294505.1. Taxonomy (NCBI): domain Eukaryota; kingdom Viridiplantae; phylum Streptophyta; class Magnoliopsida; order Poales; family Poaceae; genus Triticum; species Triticum aestivum. Next base: position 136,617,009 of record NC_057802.1, read on the forward strand.
CAGGCTGCCGGCCTGGAACCTATCCCCTGACCGAAGAAGAAGCAGAAGAAAAACTCCAAAACAAGAAACATCGCTCTCGCGTCATGATCATCGCATAACCTGTACCTGCAACTGGTGTTGTAGTAAACTGTGAGCCATGAGGACTCGGCAATCCCATTACCATGGGTGTCAAGACTAGCAAAGCTTAAAGGGTAGGGAAAAGATAAGTGGTGAGGTTGCAGCAGGGACTAAGCATGTATGGTGGCTAACTTACGCAAATAAGAGCGAGAAGAGAAGCAAAGGAACAGTCGTGAAACTAGCAATGATCAATAAGTGATCCTGAACTCCTACTTGCGTCAAACATAACCCATAAACCGTGTTCACTTCTCGGAGTCCGCCGAGAAGAGACTATCACGGCTACACACGCGGTTGATGCGTTTTAATTAAGTCAAGTGTCAAGTTCTCTACAACCGGACATTAACAAATTCCCATCTGCCACATAACCGTGGGCACGGCTTTCGAAAGTTTATACCTTGCAGGGGTGTCCCAACTTAGCCCATTATAAGCTCTCACGGTCAATGAAGGATATTCCTTCTCCCGGGAAGACCCGATCAGTCTCGGAATCCTGGTTACAAGACATTTCGACAATGGTAAAACAAGACCAGCAAAACCGCCCGAATGTGCCGACAAATCCTGATAGGAGCAGCACATATCTCGTTCTCAGGGCACACCGGATTGTCCAAGCTTCCGGTAGGCCAGCCCAGAGTTGCCCCTGGTGGCCACCGGCGGCTGACAGGTTGGACCAACACTCGAAGGAGCAC
>NC_057802.1:136617894-136620450 GCF_018294505.1 Triticum aestivum
GGGAGCGCGACTCCCAAGGGAAAAAAGGCTAGGTGAGGCAAATGTAAAACCAAGGTTGGGCCTTGCTGGAGGAGTTTTATTCAAAGCGAACTGTCAAGGGGGTCCCATAAATCACCCAACCACGTAAGGGACGCAAAATCAAGGAACATAACACCGGTATGACGGAAACTAGGGCGGCATGAGTGGAACAAAACACCAGGCATAAGGCCGAGCCTTCCACCCTTTACCAAGTATATAGATGCAATAATTAAATAAGAGATATTGTGATATCCCAACATAATCATAATCCAACATGGAGCAATCTTCATCTTCACCTGCAACTAGCAACGCTATAAGTGGGGCTGAGCAAAGCGGTGACATAGCCAAACAACGGTTTGCTAGGAAGGGTGACAAAGGTTAGAGGTTCATGGCAATTTGGGAGGCTTGAAGAGCAAGTGATAGGTAGCGCAGCAAAGCGATAGAACGAAGTAGCTAGCATAGCAGTGATATTAATGAGATACAAGGTGACGGTCATCTTGCCTGAAATCCCGCTAGGAAGAAGAACGAGTCCATGAAGAAGATGAAGCCACGAAGACGAACGAATCCTCACGATCGCAACGACACGGGAACTATCGAGAAGAAGCACACAACATGGTAAACACACCACACATGAACAAGGCATGATGCTCAACCAAGTATGATGCATGACAAGGCTACATGAAGCTACTCATGACAAGAGATGATGCACACAAGAACAACACATCAAAGCAAGTTTAAATGAGGCCGGAAACAACATATGACAATTCCGGTAAGTCCTCATATGCAAATTTCGAAATTGGTCCAGATCTGAATAAACATTATGTTCAAGTTGTTCAACAGCAAGTTAAGATGCACCAAGATGATCTACACGAAATTCTAGCCAAGTTACATATAAAGTTCATTTAGTTCAGAGCTACGGCCTAGAAGATATGAGCAAAACAAGTTAAACATGGCATTGATGCAAAATGCATACAAACATCAAGTAAACACCTCAAAACAAGGATGCCACAAGATAATATGGAACTACATGCAAAACTAAGCACGTTACATATAGAACATGCTCAAAATGGAGCAACGGTGCAACACACACTCCAAACAAGATATAACAACAATTTGTCCATAACAGCAACTAGGCATCTTACAAGCATCAAAACAATATGCTACAGCAACTCAACATGAAAACAGAAGGCATGGACATGATGTACAGGTAAAGCATCACAAATCATGAACACTGAGCTATCTCCAGAAATCACTAGAACATGCTCAAAAGGACATGGCAAGATTGCAAATAATAACAGATTCACAGACTTAACATCAGGTTGCAAAGTTTATAGCTATCAATCAACAAGTTACATGAACATATCATAGCAAAAAAAAGGCATGGCATGAATCTACTAATTGCATAGAACAAAAGTCCCTTACTGATCACGAGCCAAAAAGGCACAGAAGATATGATGGCACCCAGGTAAACATAGCAAGTAATATGACAGATTCAGACTTAGCAGAAACAACGATAAGTAGGCATGTTGGTGAGCTTGAACCCCTAACCACAGAGCAATACATGGCATGACAAGGTAAGCAGAAGTAAGATGGCACAAATATGAAGATAAGCATGGCAATATCATAGTCATAGGGTCAATGGATCACTAGCAAAACACATGGCAAAACTGATTAACATGTAAACAATCTGCCAGGAACATTTTATAGCAAAAGTATAGCAAGATTAAGACATGCTAGAGCACTCCATAATTGCAAACATGGGCATGGATGGATAGAGCATAACATGTGTAACAAAACATCCTTAGTGTACATCTTCAGATCATGCAGATAATGACTTGTAGCAGCAGGTTTACATGGCATCACAACATAACAGACTCAGACTTAGCAGAAATCACTGTCACAGAAATCAACAACATCATGGAGACTACTTTGCATTCTTGTGCTAGTCACCACAAAGAACCTAAAAATACAAGACTAGCACCACTGTAAAGATGGCATAATTTAGTTCAAAACACATGTAGAGCTCATACTCATAGGATGCACACACAAAATGCAATGAAAAAGACAAATCACCAAGTTCTGTAAACAGACAGCAGTTAACAGCATATAGCACTCTTGCAACGATGATTAGGGCATCAACATGACCTCAAACAAGCATGGCACAATGGAACAAAATGGAGAGCATCTCATGACGAACATTTCGATATATTATATGCATGAATCGGAGCACCCAGCATGAAGTTATGGGATGATGAACAGGACGGGACGGGGCTTAGCAGAAATTTACCACTCCGAAAACTGGACGGGGCGAAGCGGGACGGGGAGATCCGGGATCGGGGCGCCTGTTTGGTTCGTCTCCCGGTAGATCTGGTCCACCCGGACCGGATCTGGCCGGCGTTGACTCCGGCGAGGGTGCTGCTCACCGGCGACGGTGGGCGGCGGGGCGGCGACTGGAGGCGGCAAGGCGACGACGGGACGACACGGGGCGGCGCGGTCCGGCGTGCTCCGGCGAGCCCGATGGGCTTCGGCGGCGCGGGG